>NC_079196.1:78044607-78344607 GCF_029499605.1 Hyla sarda | reverse complement strand
GAAGCTCTCTGCTTGTAAGGAAAATAGACATAGCAAATAAATTATATATTGATTCACATATACAATGTCTACTTTATGTTTGCATCAAGTGGGTTTGATGGGCCTTCATATTAGAAATACCCCATAAATGACCTCATTATAAAACCTGCACCCCTCAAAGTATTCAAAATGACATTCAGAAAGTTTGTTAACCCTTTAGGTGTTTCACAGGAATAGCAGTAAAAGTGAAGGAAAAAGTTCAAAATCTTCATTTTTTACACTAACATGTTCTTGTAGACCCAGTTTTTGAATTTTTACAAGGGGTAAAAGGAGAAAAAGCCCCCCCCCCCCCCAAAATGTGTAACCCAATTCTCTTGTGTAAGGAAATACCTAATATGTGAACATAAAGTGCTCTGTGGCTGCACTTGAGGGCTCAGAAGAGAAGGAGCAACAATGGGATTTTGGAGAGTGAGTTTTTCTGAAATGGTTTTTGGGGGGCATGTCACATTTAGGTGCCAGAAAAATAAAAAATACAACATGGCATACTATTTTGGAAACTACACCCCTAAAGGAATGTAACAAGCCTTAACACCAGACAGGTGTTAGACGACTTTTCGTTAAAGTTGGATGTGTAAATGAATTTATTTTTTTTCACATAAAAATGCAGTTTTTCCCCAAGTTTTTGATTTTATAAGGGGCAATAGGATAAAATGCCCCCCAACATTTGTAACCCCATCTCTTCTGAGTATGGAAATACCCCATGTGTGGACGTCAAGTGCACTGCTGGCGCACTACAATGCTCAGAAGAGGAGTCACATTTGGCTTTTTGAAAGCAAATTTTGCTGAAATGGTTTTGGGGGGGCATGTCACATTCAACCCCTTAGGACCCTTGACGTACGCTTACGTCATGACACCCTGGTACTTAAGGACCCATGACGTAGGCGTACATCATGGAGAATTCCGGCCCCCGCTGTGCGCCGGGCGGGGATCAGACCGGGATGCCTGTTGAAATCATTCAGCAGGCATCCCGTGCAAACGCCCAGGGGGGGGGGGGGGGGGGGTTGGGGTCATCAGACCCCCCCATGTTGGTGAATTCACACTTGCAATTTGCGCGATTCCGGGTCATTACAGGTCTATGATGACCCGGAATATAAGGGGGATCGCAGTTGTCGAAGACACCCACGATCCCCCTGAAGGGATAGGAGTGAGGTAGCAGGGGTGCCAACCCTCCTATCCCTGCTATTGGTTGTCTAGACGCGACCACCAATAGCAGATCGGGGGCAGGGGGGTTAACTTTCGTTTTCCCTGTCCTGCCCACCCACAATAGGCGGGGCAGGAGGGGGAAATGACGGGGACCGGCGCCGAAGATCCACTTACCCATTCGGGCTGGCAACGGTGGCTGCGGGCGACGGAGAAAGGCGGGCGGGCGACGTCGTGCGACTGGATCGTACGGAAGCCGGTGAGTTGCCTAGCAACATCTGGAGGGTACAGTTTAGACCATTATACAGTGGTCTCTAACTGTAGCCCTCCAGATGTTGCAAAACTACAACTCACAGCATGCCCAGACAGCTGTTTGGGCATGCTGGAATATGTAGTTTTGCAACAGCTGGAGGGCTACAGTTAGAGATGACTATACAGTGATCTCTAAACTGTATTCCTCAAGATCTTGCAAAACTACAACTCCTAGCATGCCCAAACAGCTGTTTGCTGTCTGGGCATTCTGGGATTTGTAGTTTTGCAACAGCTGGAGGACCACAGTTTGGAGATCACTTTGCAGTGTTCTCTAAAACTGTAGCCCTCCAGATGTTGCAAAACTGCAAATCCCAGCATGCCCAAACAGCCGTCTCGGCATGCTGGGAGTTGTAGCTGTGTACCTCCAGCTATTGCATAACTACATCTCCCAGCATGCCCTTCGGCGATCAGTACATGCTGGGAGTTGTAGTTTTGCAACAGCTGGAGGCACACTGGTTGGAAAATACTGAGTTAGGTAATAGAACCAACCAGTGTGCCTCCAGCTGTTGCAAAAGTACAACTCCCAGCATGCATAGTCTGTCAGTACATGGGAGTTGTAGTTTTGAAACAGCAGGAGGTTTGCCCCCCCCCCATGTAAACGTACAGGGTACATTCACACAGGCAGGTTTACAGTAAGTTTCCTGCTTCAAGTTTGGGCTGCGGCAAATTTTTCGCCGCTGCGCAAACTCCTAGCGGGAAACTCACCGTAACACGCCAGTGTGAATGTACCCTAAAAACACTACACTAACACATAATAAAGGGTAGAGCACTACATATAAACCCCTTACACTGTCCCCCCCCAATAAAAATTAAAAACGTATTGTATGGCAGTGTTTCCAAAACGGCACCTCCAGCTGTTGCAAAACAACAACTCCCAGCATTTCTGGACAGCCACTGACTGTCAAGGCACGCTGGGAATTTAGCAACAGCTGGAGGAACCCTGTTTGGGAATCACTGGCATAGAATACCCCTATGTCCACCCCTATGCAATCCCTAATTCAGTCATCAAATGCGCATGGCGCTTTCTCACTTCGGAGCCCTGTCGTATTTCAAGGAAACAGTTTAGGGCCACATATGGGGTATCTCCGTACTCAGGAGAAATTGCACTACAAATTTTGGGGGGCTTTTTCTCCTTTTACCACTTATGAAAAGGAAAAATTGAGGGCTACACCAGCTTGTTTGTTGCCCCATACTTTTTATTTTCACAAGCGTTAAAAGGAAAAAAAGACCACCAAAATTTGTAACGCAATTTCTCCTGAATACGGAAATACCCCATATGTGGGCGTAAAATGCTCTGCGGGCGCACAACAAGGCTCAGGAGTGAGAGCGCACTATGTACATTTGAGGCCTAAATTGGTGATTTGCACAGGGGTGGCTGATTTTACAGCGGTTCTGCCATAAACCCAAAAAACGAAATACCCACATGTATTCCCATTTTGGAAACTACACCCCTCACATAATGTAATAAGGGGTACAGTGAGCATTTACGCCTCACAGTGTCTGACAGATTTTTGGAACAGTGGTCCGTGAAAATGAAAAATGTAATTTTTCATTTGCACAGCCCACTGTTCCAAAGATCTGTCAAACGCCAGTGGGGTGTAAATGCTCACTGCACCCCTTATTAAATGCTGTGAGGGGTGTAGTTTCCAAAAGGGGGTCCAAAATTGTTTGGAATGGAAGTCAGGGGCCATGTGCGTTTACAAAGCCCCCCGTGGTGCCAGAACAGTGGACCCCCCGTCCACTGTTCTGGCACCACGGGGGGCTTTGTAAACGCACATGGCCCCTGACTTCCATTCCAAACAATTTTTTTCCCAAAAGCTCAATGGCGCTCCTTCTCTTCTGAGCATTGTAGTGCGCCAGCAAAGCACTTGACGTCCACACATGGGGTATTTCCATACTCAGAAGAGATGGGGGTCAAAAATTTGGGGGGGCATTTTGTCCTATTATCCCTTGTAAAAAAAATATAATAATTTGAGGGAAAACTAGCATTTTAGCGAAAAAAAAGAATCATTTACACATCCAACTTTAAGGAAAAGTCGTCAAACACCTGTGGGGTGTTAAGGCTCACTGGACCCCTTGTTACATGCCTTTAGGGGTGTAGTTTCCAAAATAGTATGCCATGTGTTTTTTTTTTTTTGCTTTTCTGGCACCATAGGGGCTTCCCAAATGTGACATGCCCCCCAAAAACCATTTCAGAAAAACTCACTCTCCAAAATCCCACTGTCGCTCCTTCCCTTCTGAGCCCTCTACTGCGCCCGCCGAACACTTGACATACACATATGAGGTATTTTCTTACTCGAGAGAAATTGGGTTACACATTTTAGGAAGATTTCTCTCCTTTTACCCCTTGTGAAAATTCAATAACTGGGTCTACAAGAACATGCGAGTGTAAAAAATGAAGATTTTTAATTTTCTCTTTCAATTTGCGGCTATTCCTGTGAAACACCTAAAGGGTTAGCCAACCTTTTGAATGTCATTTTGAATACTTTGAGGGGTGCAGTTTTTATAATGGGGTCATTTGTGGGGTATTTCTAATAAGAAGGCCCTTCAAATCCACTTCAAAACAGAACTGGTCCCTGAAAAATTTCGATTTTGAAAGTTTTGTGAAAAATTGGAAAATTGCTGCTATACTTTGAAGCCCTCTGGTGACTTCAAAAAGTAAAAAAAAATCTCAACTTTATGATGCAATCATAAAGTAGACATGTTGTATATGTGAATCAATATATAATTTATTTGGAATATTAATTGTCCTTGTAAGTAGAGAGCTTCAAAGTAAAAAAAAAAATTTGAAAATCTTCAATTTTTTCATCAAATTTTGGAATTTTTCACCAAGAAATGATGCAAGTATCGACAAAATTTTACCACTAACGTAAAGTAGAATATGTCACGAAAAACAATCTCAGAATCAGAATGAAAGGTAAAAGCATCCCAGAGTTATTAATGCTTAAAGTGAAAGTGGTCAGATGTGCAAAAAATGGTCATGTCCTACAGTGAAAATTGGCTGGGTCCTTAACCCCTTAAGGACTCGGGCTTTTTCCGTTTTTTCATTTTCAATTTTTCCTCCTTAACTTTAAAAAATCATAACTCTTTAAACTTTTCACCTAAAATTCTATATGATGGCTTATTTTTTTGCGTCACTAATTCTACTTTGTAATGACAGTCATTTTACCCAAAAATCTACGGTGAAACGGGAAAAAAAATCAATGTGCGACAAAATTGATGAAAAACACAATTTTGTAAGTTTTGGGGGCTTCCGTTTTTCAGCAAAAATAACACCTTATCTTTACTCTGTAGGTCCATACGGTTAAAATGATACCCTACTTGTATAGGTTTGATTTTGTATCACTTAAGAAAAAAATCATGAATACATGCAGGAACATTTATACGTTTAAAATGGTCATCTTCTGACCCCTATAACTTTTTTATTTTTCTGTGTTCAGGGCGCCGTGATCTGAAGTTTTTAGCGGTACCATTTTTGTTCTGATCAGACTTATTGAGTGATCAAAAATGCGCTATTTTGGACTTTCGAATTTTTTTGAGCATACGCCATTGAACGTGCGGTTTAAAAAGTGGTATATTTTTATAATTCGGACATTTCCGCACGTGGCGATACCACATATGTTTATTTTTATTTACACTGTGTTTTTTTTTATTCTTGGAAATGCCGGGCGATTCAAACTTTTATTAGGGGAAGGGATAATTGAAAGGGTTAAAGGGGTAGTCCAGTGGTGAAAAACTTATCCCCTATCCTAAGGATAGGGGATAAGTTTGAGATCACGGGGGGTCCGACCGCTGGGGCCCCCTGCGATCTCTCTGTACGGGGCCCCGGCTCTCCGCCGAGATAGCGCGTGTCGACCCCCGCACGAGGCGGCGGCCGACACGCCCCCTCAATACATCTCAATGGCAGAGCCGGAGATTGCCGAAGGTAGCGCTTCGGCCCTGCCATAGAGTTGTATTGAGGGGGCGTGTCAGCTGCCGCCTCGTGCGGAGGTCGACACGCCCCCTTCCCGCGGGCTGTCGGGGCTCCGTACAGGAGATCGCAGGGGACCCCAGCGGTCGGACCCCCCGCGATCTGCAACTTATCCACTATCCTTAGGATAGGGGATAAGTTGCTCACCACTGAGTCACCACTGGACTACTCCTTTAATGATTTTTTTACACTTCTCTTATGCAATATTATAGCACCTATAGGGGGGCTATAACATTGCATTAACTAATCTTTAACACTGATTGATGCATCTCCATAGGAATGGATCAATCAGTATTTTTGGCGATTGAATGCTCAAGCCTGGATCTCAGGCTTGAAGCATTCATTTGGCAATCGGACAGCGCAGAAGAAGGTAAGAAGACCTCCTCCTGTGCTACAGCTGTTCGGGATGCCGCCATTATACCGCGGCGATCCCGAACAGCTCCCTGAGCAAGCCGGGCACTTTTACTTTCGTTTTTAGCTGCGCGGCTCAGCTTTGAGCGCGCGGCTAAAGGGTTAATAGCGCGCGGCACTGCGATCAATGCCATGCGCTATTAGAGGCGGGTCCCGGCTTCACTACGACGCCGGGCCTGCCGCAATATGATACGGGGTCACCGTGTGACCTCGCGTTATATTGCAGGAGCGGGATCCAGGACGTACTCATACGTCCTGGGTCCTTAAGAGATTAAAGGGGTACTCCAGTGGAAAATTAGATTATTTTTTTTTAAATCAACTGGTGCCAGAAAGTTTAACAGATTTGTAAATTACTTCCATTTAAAAATCTTAATCCTTCCAGTACTTATAAGCTGCTGTATGCTCTAGAGGTATCTCTTTTCTTTTAGAATTTCCTTTCTGTCTGACCACAGTGCTCTCTGCTGACACCTCTGTCCATGTCAGGAACTGTCCAGAGCAGGATAGGTTTGCTATGGGAATATGCTTCTGCTCCAGACAGTTCCTGACATGGACAGAGGTGTCAGCAGAGAGCACTGTGGTCAGACAGAAAGGAAATTCAAAAAGAAAAGAACTTCCTCTGTAGTATACAGCAGCTGATAAGTACTGGAAGGATTAGGATTTTTTTTATAGAACTAATTTCCAGTGGAATACCCCTTCTTTAAGGGAGAAGCACAGTTACTTATGTGAATTCAGGTAGAAAACAGACATGGTGCACATCTACAATCTTGCACAATGATCTAATTGGTTCTCAGCATAATTTCAAAAACTAACAGGTTGTTAGTATATACGTTTTGATCAAAAAGTACAAAGCCCACTTGCCACGTCAAGGCCACCTATTTAGAGTGGGTCCCTAACGTTCCTAGCATAAAATGGCGTAGCACTGGGTGGCGACCACCACCGCCGCGACACCAGTGCCCACAGGGGGAACGACCCACTGGCAGAGCGGCCCCAATGCCACTCAAACCAGTCCAGTCAAGTGTAACCTCTCTGCAGACACGGCGCCACGGCAGCAACGGACGCCGCACAGCACCACACCAGTGTGAACTGGATGTTACAGCACACTTATTATGCTCTCCCAGTCAAACTGGGAGGCTGCCAGGGAAAGAAAAGGCCCATGTGTAGCTAACTACTACTTTTATAGGGTTGGGCTGAGGGGGTGGGGAAGAGTGCAGACAACATGTTCAAACAAAAAAAAAAAAAAAAAAAAAAAAGAGGGCAAAGAATACACAATGTGAATTCAGGTAGAAAACAGACATGGGCACATCTACAATCTTGCACAATGATCTAATTGCTTCTCAGCATAATTTCAAAAACTAACAGGTTGTTAGAATATATACGTTTTGATCAAAAAGTTTCCTAGCAGCCTCCAAGTCTGACTGGGAGAGCATGGTAAGTGAGCCGTTACACCTTGTTCACACTGGTGTGGTGCTGTGCGGCGTCCGTTGCTGCCGTGGCGCCGTGTCTGTGGGGAGGTGCGACCCATAGACTGGTTTGAGTGGCATTGGGGCCGCTCTGCCAGTGGGTCGTTTCCCCCCCGTGGGCACTGGTGTCGCGGCGGTGGTGGTCGCCGCCCAGTGCTGCGCCATTTTATGCTAGGGACGTTAGGGACCCACTCTAAATAGGTGGCCTTGACGTGGCGAGTGGAC
The DNA here is from genome assembly GCF_029499605.1 of Hyla sarda. Lineage (NCBI taxonomy): Eukaryota > Metazoa > Chordata > Amphibia > Anura > Hylidae > Hyla > Hyla sarda. The sequence goes on along the minus strand of NC_079196.1, from coordinate 78,337,050 downwards.
TTGTACTTTTTGATCAAAAATGTATACTAACAACCTGTTAGTTTTTGATATTATGCTGAGAAGCAATCAGTTCATTATACTAGATTGTAGATGTGCGACCATGTCTGTTTCTTCTACCTGAATTCACAGTTACTTATGAGTGTCCATGTGAGGTTATGCCTTATCTTTTTGTCTACCATGCTACCAACCAAAAGAGTACAGTTTGTGTTGGTGGAAAATGCACTGAGCAATGGATCAGTCAACGTGGTGGAACCTGGAGGCCTGTTTGTCTGTCAGTGTTAAGGTTTCTGCCAGTGGGCACGTCAGAGAGAGCACTGGTAACCAGATAGGACAGGGTGAGGGACAATCAAGGGCCAGCTATCACCAACAGACCACTGCAGACAGTGAATATTAGAGAGGAAGAACTGTGAGGAGGGGGGGTCAGCAAAATGTGCAAGAACCCCTTGAATTGACAGGTGCCCTCCATACAAAAAGCTTATTTGTTGCAATGCCAAGAAATCTTACATTTGTGTTAACCATTCGGGTCTTTGCAGGAAAGATTGCAGACTGTTATATACGAAACATTTAAAGGGGTACTTTTTTTTATCAACTGGTGCCAGAAAGTTAAACAGATTTGTAAATTACTTCTATTAAAAAATCTTACTCCTTCCAGTACTTATTAGCGGCTATATATTACAGAGAAAATTATTTTCTTTTAGGATTTCTTTTCTTTAATGACCACAGTGCTCTTTGCTGACACCTCTGTCCATTTTAGGAACTGTCCAGAGCAGCATAAGTTTGCTATGGGGATTTTCTCCTGCTCTGGACAGTTCCTGACATGGACAGAGGTGTCAGCAGTGGGCACTGTGGTCGTGACAGAAAATAAATCCAAAAAGAAAAGAACCTCTGGAGAATACAGCCGCTAATAAGTACTGGAAGGATTAAGATGTTTTTTTTTTATAGAAGTAATTTACAAATCTGTTAAACTTTCTGGCACCAGTTGACTTAAAAAATAAAAGTTTTCCACCAGAATACCCCTTTAAAGTACTGTGCACAACGTATATGTGGTTTATTGCTGGGGTATGCGTGCTGTTTAACAAAACACGGTGGCCGGGAAGTCTGACCATGAGGCTATTTGGTAGTAAACAGGCAATAGCATGAGGAACTTATTCTATGACCATTACATTGTTGGGTCTACATCAGATGTCTCAAACTGGTGGCCCTCCAGATGTTGCAAAACTTCAACTCCCAGCATTCCCGACAGACATTAGCTGCAGAAAATGGCTGTCTGGGCATGTCCAGGCATGCTGGGAGTTGACGTTTTAAATCATCTGGAGGGCCACCAGTTTGAGACCCCCGGTCTATATGATTATTTTAACCCCTTAAGGACTGAGCCCTTTTTCACCCTTAAGGACTCGGCCATTTTTTGCAAATCTGACCACTGTCACTTTGAACATTAATAACTCTGGAATGCTTTTAGTTCTCATTCTGATTCCGAGATTGTTTTTTCGTGACATATTCTACTTTTAGTGGTAAAATGTTGTGGTAACTTGTATCCTTTCTTTGCGAAAAATCACAAAATTTGATGAAAATTTTAAAATTTTGCATTTTTCTAACTTTGAAGCTCTCTTCTCTCTGCTCTCTGCTTGTAAGGAAAATGGATATTCAAAAAAAAAATTTTTTTTTATTCACATATACAATATGTCTACTTTATATTTGCATCATAAAATTAATGAGTTTTTACTTTTGGAAGACACCAGAGGGCTTCAAAGTTCCGCAGCAATTTTCCAATTTTTCACAAAATTTTGAAACTCGCTTTTTTTCAGGGACCAGTTCAGGTTTGAAGTGGATTTGAAGGGTCTTCATATTAGAAATACCCCACAAATGACCCCATTATAAAAACTGCACCCCCCAAAGTATTCAAAATGACATTCAGTAAGCGTTTTAACCCTTTAGGGGTTTCACAGGAATAGCAGCAAAGTGAAGGAGAAAATTCACAATCTTCATTTTTTACACTCGCATGTTCTTGTAGACCCAATTTTTGAATTTTTGCAAGGTGTAAAAAGGAGAAAATTTTTACTTTTATTTGAAACCCAATTTCTCTCGAGTAAGCACATACCTCATATGTCTATGTTAATTGTTCAGCGGGTGCAGTAGAGGGCTCAGAAAGGAAGGAGCGTCAAATGGTTTTTGGGGGGCATGTCACCTTTAGGAAGCCCCTATGGTGCCAGAACAGCAAAAAAAAACACATGGCATACCATTTTGGAAACTAGACCCCTCGGGGAACATAACAAGGGGTAAAGTGAACCTTAATACCCCACAGGTGATTCACGACTTTTGCATATGTAAAAAAAAATAATAATTTTTACCTAAAATGCTTGGTTTCCCAAAAGTTTTACATTTTTAAAAAGGGTAATAGCAGAAAATACCCCCCAAAATTTGAAGCCCAATTTCTCCCGATTCAGAAAACACCCCATATGGGGGTGAAAAGTGCTCTGCTGGTGCACTACAGGCCTCAGAAGAGAAGGAGTCACATTTGGCTTTTTGAAAGCAAATTTTGCTCTGGGGGCATGCCGCATTTAGGAAGCCCCTATGGTGCCAGGACAGCAAAAAAAAAAAATCACATGGCATACCATTTTGGAAACTAGAGCCCTCGGGGAATGTAACAAGGGGTTAAGTGAACCTTAATACCCCACAGGCGTTTCACGACTATTGCATATGTAAAAAAAAAGTATATTTTTTTTTACCTAAAATGCTTCTTTTCCCAAAAAATTTACATTTTTAAAAAGGGTAAAAGCAGAAAATACCCTACAAAATTTGTAACACAATTTCTCCCGAGTTCGGCGATACCCCATATGTGACCCTAAACTGTTGCCTTGAAATACGACAGGGCTCCAAAGTGAGAGCGCCATGCGCATTTGAGGCCTAAATTAGGGATTGCATAGGGGTGGACATAGGGGAATTCTACGCCAGTGATTCCCAAACAGGGTGCCTCCAGCTGTTGTAAAACTCCCAGCATGCCTGGACAGTCAGTGGCTATCTGGCAATACTGGGAGTAGTTGTTTTGCAACAGCTGGAGGCTCCGTTTTGGAAACCGTGGCGTACCAGACGTTTTTCATTTTTATTGGGGAGGGGGCTGTGTAGGGGTATGTGTATATGTAGTGTTTTTTACTTTTTATTTTATTTTTTGTTAGTGTAGTGTAGTGTTTTTAGGGTACAGTCACACGGGCGGGGGTTCACAGTAGTTTCTTGCTGGCAGTTTGAGCTGTTGCAGAAAATTTGCCGCAACTCAAACTTGCAGCCCGATACTTACTGTAAACCTCCGCCCATGTGAGTGTACCCTGTACATTCACATGGGGGGGGGGGGGGGTACATCCAGCTGTTGCAAAACTACAACTCCCAGCATGCACTGACAGACTGTACAAGCTGAGAGTTTTAGTTTTGCAACAGCTGTAGGCACACTGGTTATGTATCACTGAGTTTGTGACCTTACTCAGTGTTTCAAAACCAGTGTGCCTCCAGCTGTTGCAAAACTACAACTCCCAGCATGTACGGTGCATGGTGTAAGGTGACTGCTGGGAGTTGTAATTTGCAACAGCTGGAGGCACACCGGTCGTGAAACACTGAGTTAGGTAAAAAAAAAAACTGAGTTTCACAATCAGTGTGCCTTCAGCTGTTGCAAAACTACAACTCTCAGCAGTCACCGACAGCCAATGGGCATGCTGGGAGTTGTAGTTATGCAACCAGCAGATGCACCACTACAACTCCCAGCATGCACTTTAGCTGATTGTGCAAGCTGGGAGTTGTAGTTATACAACAGCTGAAGGTACACTTTTCCATAGAAAAAATGTGCCTCCAGCTGTTGCAAAACCATAAATCCCAGCATGCCCATAAGGGAATGCTGGGAGTTGTGGTGGTCTGCCTCCTGCTGTTGCATAACTACAGCTCCCAGCATGCCCTTTTTGCATGCTGGGAGCTGTTGCTAAGCAACAGCAGGAGGCTGTCACTCACCTCCTGCTGCTGCTCCGTCGCAGGACAGTCCCTCGCCGCCGCCGTCGCTCCTAGGGCCCCGATCCCAACAGGGACGCCGGGGATCGGGGTCCCCAGCACCCGGGGTCGTCTTCCCGCACCCGCTCACGTCCTCCGGAAGAGGGGCGGAGCGGGTGCGGGAGTGACACCCGCAGCAGGCGCCCTGATTGGTCGGCCGGCCGACGAATCAGGGCGATCGTGAGGTGGCACCAGTGCCACCTCTCCCCTGCAGAGACGGCCCCGAACAGCCAGTTATTCCGGGTCACCGGGTCACTGGAGACCCGAGTGACCCGGAATCGCCGCAGATCGCTGGACTGAATTGTCCAGCGATCTGTGGCCATCGCCGACATGGGGGGGCATAATGACCCACCTGGGCGATATGCCGGGATGCCTGCTGAATGATTTCAGCAGGCATGCGGCTCCGGTCCCCAACTGGCTAGCGGCGGGGACCGGAATTCCCACGGGCGTATGGATACGCCCTGCGTCCTTAAGGACTTGGAATGCAGGGAGTATCCATACGCCCTGCGTCCTTAAGAGGTTAAAATAGGTGGATAGTGATGTACTGTCGGTGTGAGCTGTGACTTGTTGAGACATCAGCATTCGTGGCTTGTGTGAGGTCACACCACTGGTGGAGAGATGTGAGAGCGACATCAGCCACCATAGAGCCACATGGAGCGACATCAGCCACCATAGAGCCACATGGAGCGACATCAGCCACCAGGCCATTATTTTACCGCCACAGCCTTTATTTTGCCGACCCTGACGGTATTTTTGTATAAAAAATACTGGCTATTCAATGGCCGGTATTTATCCAACCAATCCGACTCCTGGAATGGATCCAACCAATCAGATTCCTGGAATGTTGCACCATATACCATACCAGTGTTTCCCAACCAGAGCGCATCCAGCTGTCGCAAAACTGCAACTCCCAGCATGCCCCGACAGCTGTTGGCTGTCCGGGCATGCTGGGAGTTGCAGTTTTGCAACAGCTGGAGGCACCCCTGGTTGGGAAACACTGGTTTAAAGTGGGCAGCAGAAGAGACAGCTGGAGCCGGGGGACAGACAAGTACCATCCGTGACATGAAAAGCACCTAAATAAGAATTGCTGAAGCAGCACAGGGACTACAAAGTGTTAACCCTGAAGTAGGATCATCTGAGAGAGATTAAGAGGTTGTATTGTAATAGTCTGCCCCTGCTACGAGGGCCTAGAACTAGTATTAAAGGGGTTCTCTGGTGCTTACACATCTTTTCCCCTAACCAAAGGATAGGGGATAAGATGCCTGATCGCGGGACTCCCGCCGCTGGGGACCCCCGGGATTTGCACGCGGCACCCCATTTGTAATCAGTCCCCTGAGCTGTCACGCCCCCTCCCGTAGGCTCGTGTGGTCGCCGGTTATCAGACCTGGAGCGAACACGCTCCGGGGACTGATTACAAACGGGGTGCTGCGTGCAAGATCACGGGGGTCCCAAGTGGCGGGACTCCCGCGATCAGGCATCTTATCCCCTATCCTTTGGATAGGGGATAAGATGTCTAAGCACCGGAGGACCCCTTTAAGATATTGAGCCCTCGGCTATGAGAACATTTGATCTGTCTTAGGCAGCATTCACACTTCGTTTTTACATTACGGGTGGCAGATCCGGCTGGGGGAGGGGCAAACCGGGCTCTCCCGTATCCCAGCAGGACCAGCACTGAACTCCATTCGGCACTGAACTCCAGTCGGCTCATTTTTGACCCGTATGCGGTTTCCTGACCGGACCTAGAACCATAGTTCTGCTGCTCAGCAGCAGCGCGAGTTAACTCTTTCCTTGCTGGGCTCCTGAATGGTATATATGGGTACACTATGCACCCCAGTATGCTATACAGCTGGCGTAGGTAAGTAGTGATGCTCTGCACCCTGTATACGCTATATATCACTCCTCACCTCCTTACACTCTGGACTGGGCGCTCTGCATCCGACCCATGGAGTGGTACCTGAAGGCAGTAAAAAAAAATTGCCACAGGATCCAAAAATGATTGTTACCACACACCAGCAAAAACGCAAGAAAAAGAACACAAGAATAACTGAAAAAACGCAGGAAAAAGCTGTGACAGTTTTTCTGGCGTTTTTGCTGGTGAACAAAAAACTTCAATGGAATCAGAGCGTCAAAGCAATAGAACAAAATCCCTACGTCCACTTTTCCTGTGAGGTGCAGCTCTGGTGTACTCTGTGTGGAGATTTAGAACTTTGCACAAAATTTATCATGCGCCTTGCAATTGCACTAAATTTAGACCAACCAAAACAATCTACAAAAAACTTGTACCTACAACAATGATAAATTTCCCCCAATGTATATGTGTGATTGTGTAAATGTAGTAGAGCTGAGTGTGTGTGTGTGTATATATATGAAGTAGAGCGGAGTGTGTGTATATGTAGCAGGAGTTGAGTGTGTGATTGTGTATATGCAGCAGAGCTGAGTGTGTTATTGTGTAAATACAGCAGAGCTGAGTGTGTTATTGTGTAAATACAGCAGAGCTGAGTGTGTGATTGTGTATATGCAGCAAAGCTGAGTGTGTGATTGTGTATATGTAGCAGAGCTGAGTGTGTGATTTTGTAAATGTAGCAGAGCTGAGTGAGTGATCAGGTGTATGTAACAGTTGAGTGTGTGCGTGGTCATGCTTATACATAATCACACATTCAGCTCTGCTCCATACACATGTCGCACACTCATTTCTGTTACATGTACATGATCACACACTCAGCTCTGGTACATGTACACAGTGTTTACCAACCAGGGTACCAACAGTTTTTGCAAAACTGCAACTCCCAGCATGCCAAGTTTTGTAACACTTGGAGACATTCTGGTTGGTAAACACAGTTATAGAGGTAAGGGGACAGATTGTTCAGAAAAATTACATATTTTTTAAACCCAGACATTCTGGGGGAGATTCTCAAAAACTAATGTAATTTCTGTTCCAGCGATATTATTCACAATCTTTTTTTCTCCTCACATTTTCAAAGGTCTCTTGTGCTGCTTTGAAAATATGTGAAAATTCATTTTGGCACCCCAAATTTTTTTTGCAGCCATACTGGATTTATTTTTTTTTTTGCGCCAAATTTTATATCCCAGAAAATTCTGGCGGAAACATCTCACAAAATATTCCATGGTGACTAGTGCCCAGTGATAACTGTATAAATAAAACATTTCTGAGCTTAAATGTGAGTTCAGGTGCAGTGACCAAGAAAAAAATCAAATAAAAAAAAATGTATATTTTTAATACCATTTTTCAATAATCTATTTTTATTTTTTATAATTACTGAAACCCTTAACGACGCAGGACGTATATTTACATCCTGCACCGGCTCCCACGATATGAAGCGGGATCGCGCCGCGATCCCGCATCATATCGCGTCGGTCCCGGCACTCATCAACGGCCGGGACCCGCGGCTAATACCACACATCGCCGATCGCGGCGATGTGCGGTATTAACCCTTTAGAAGCGGCGGTCAAAGCTGACCGCCGCTTCTAAAGTGAAAGTGACCCGGCTGCTCAGTCGGGCTGTTCGGGACCGCAGCGGTGAAATCGCGGCGTCCTGAACAGCTTGCGGCACACCGGGAGGGCCCTTACCTGCCTCCTCGGTGTCCGATCGGCGAATGACTGCTCCGTGCCTGAGATCCAGGCAGGAGCAGTCAAGCGCCGATAACACTGATCACAGGCGTGTTAATACACGCCTGTGATCAGGATGAGAGATCAGTGTGTGCAGTGTTATAGGTCCCTATGGGACCTATAACACTGCAAAAAAAAAAAAAAAGTTAAAAAAAAAAGTGCTAATAAAGGTCATTTAACCCCTTCCCTAATAAAAGTTTGAATCACCCCCTTTTCCCATAAAAAAAATAAAACAGTGTAAAAAATAAATAAAAATAAACATATGTGGTATCGCCGCGTGCGTAAACGTCCGAACTATAAAAATATATCATTAATTAAACCGCACGGTCAATGGCGTACGCGCAAAAAAATTCCAAAGTAAAAAAAAAAGCGCATTTTTGGTCACTTTTTATACCATTAAAAAATGAATAAAAAAGGGATCAAAAAGTCCGATCAAAACAAAAATCATACCAATAAAAACTTCAGATCACGGCGCAAAAAATGAGCCCTCACACCGCCCTGTACGTGGAAAAATAAAGTTATAGGGGTCAGAAGATGACATTTTTAAACGTATAAATTTTCCTGCATGTAGTTATGATTTTTTCCAGAAGTGCGACAAAATCAAACCTATATAAGTAGGGTATCATTTTAACCGTATGGACCTACAGAATAATGATAAGGTGTAATTTTTACCGAAATATGCACTGCGTAGAAACGGAAGCCCTCAAAAGTTACAAAATGGCGTTTTTTCTTCGATTTTGTCGCACAATGATTTTTTTTTCCGTTTCGCCGTGGATTTTTGGGTAAAATGACTAATTTCACTGCAAAGTAGAATTGGCGACGCAAAAAATAAGCCATAATATGGATTTTTAGGTGGAAAATTGAAAGGGTTAGGATTTTTAAAAGGTAAGGAGGAAAAAACGAAAGTGCAAAAACTGAAAAACCCTGAGTCCTTAAGGGGTTAACCCCTTCAGGACGGAGCCCATTTTGGCCTTAAGGACCGGAGCGTTTTTTGCACATCTGACCACTGTCACTTTAAACATTAATAACTCTGGAATGCTTTTAGTTATCATTCTGATTCCGAGATTGTTTTTTTGTGACATATTCTACTTTAACATAGTGGTAAATTTTTGTCGATACTTGCATCCTTTCTTGGTGAAAAATCCGTAAATTTGATGAAAAATTCGAAAATTTAGCATTTTTCTAACTTTGAAGCTTTCTGCTTGTAAGGAAAATGGATATTACATTATTTTTTTTGGTTCACATATACAATATGTCTACTTTATGTTTGCATCATAAAATTGATGAGTTTTTACTTTTGGAAGACACCAGAGGGCTTCAACGGTCAGCAGCAATTTTCCGATTTTTCACAAAATTTTCAAACTCAGTATTTTTCAGGGACCAGTTCAGGTTTGAAGTGGATTTGAAGGGTCTTCATATTAGAAATACCCCATAAATGACCCCATTATAAAAACTGCACCCCCAAAGTATTCAAAATGACATTCAGTAAGTGTTTTAACCCTTTAGGTGTTTCACACGAATAGCAGCAAAGTGAAGGAGAAAATTCACAATCTTCATTTTTTACACTCACATGTTCTTGTAGACCCAATTTTTGAATTTTTACAAGGGGTAAAAGGACAAAATTTTTACTTGTATTTGTAGCCCAATTTCTCTCGAGTAAGGACATACCTCATATGTCTATGTAAAGTGTTCGGCGGGCGCAGTAGAGGGCTCAGAAGCGACAAGGGGATTTTGGGGAGTACGTTTTTCTGAAATGGTTTTTGGGGGGCATGTTGCATTTAGGAAGCCCTTATGGTGCCAGAACAGCAAAAAAAAAAACACATGGCATACCATTTTGGAAACTAGACCCCTCGGGGAATGTAACATGGGATAAAGTGAACCTTAACCCCTTAAGGACCAAGGACGTACCGGTACGTCCTTGGTCCTGCTCTTCTGATATAACGCGGGGTTACACAGTAACCCCGCGTCATATCATGGCGGGCCCGGCGTCATAGTGAAGCCGGGACCCGCCTCTAATAGCGCGCAGCGCCGATCGCGGCGCCGCGCGCTATTAACCCTTTAGCCGCGCGCTCAAAGCTGAGCCGCGCGGCTAAAAGTGAAAGTGAAAGTTCCCGGCTAGCTCAGTCGGGCTGTTCGGGATAGCCGCGGCTAATCGCGGCATCCCGAACAGCTGACAGGACAGCGGGAGGGCCCCTTCCTGCCTCCTCGCTGTCCGATCGCCGAATGACTGCTCAGTGCCTGAGATCCAGACATGAGCAGTCATGCGGCAGAATCGTTGATCACTGGTTTCTTATGAGAGATTTCTTAAGATCAGTGTGTGCAGTGTTATAGGTCCCTATGGGACCTATAACACTGCAAAAAAAAAGTGAAAAAAAAAAGTGAATAAAGATCATTTAACTCCTCCCCTATTAAAAGTTTGAATCACCCCCCTTTTCCAATAAAAAAAAAAAAACACAGTGTAAATAAAAATAAACATATGTGGTATCACCGCGTGCGGAAATGTCCGATTTATAAAAATATATCATTAATTAAACCGCTCGGTCAATGGCGTGCGCGCAAAAAAATTCCAAAGTCCAAAATAGTGCATTTTTGGTCACTTTTTATATCATTTAAAAATGAATAAAAATGATCAATAAGTCCTATCAATGCAAAAATGGTACCGTTAAAAACTTCAGATGACGGCGCAAAAAATGAGCGCTCATACCGCCCCATACACGGAAAAATAAAAAAGTTATAGGGGTCAGAAGATGACAATTTTAAACGTATAAATTTTCCTGCATGTAGTTATGATTTTTTCCAGAAGTCCGACAAAATCAAACCTATATAAGTAGGGTATCATTTTAATCGTATGGACCTACAGAATACATATCAGGTGTCATTTTTACCGAAAAATGTACTACGTAGAAACGGAAGCCCCCAAAAGTTACAAAACAGCGTTTTTTTTTCAATTTTGTCGCACAATGATTTTTTTTCCCGCTTCACCATAGATTTTTGGGCAAAATGTCTGACGTCATTACAAAGTAGAATTGGTGGCGCAAAAAATAAGCCATCATATGGATTTTTAGGTGTAAATTTGAAAGAGTTATGATTTTTTAAAGGCAAGGAGCAAAAAACGAAAATGCAAAAACGGAAAAACCTCAAGTCCTTAAGGGGTTAATACCCCACAGGTGTTTCACGACTTTTGCAAATGTAAAAAAAAAAAAAAATTTTTAACCTAAAATGCTTGTTTTCCCAAAAATGTTTAATTTTTAAAAAGGGTAACAGCAGAAAATACCCCTAAAAATTTGAAGCCCAATTTCTCCTGATTCAGAAAACACCTCATATGGTGGTGAAAAGTGCTCTGCTGGCGCACTACAGGTCTCGGAAGAGAAGGAGTCATATTTGGCTTTTTGAAAGCAAATTTTTCTCTGGGGGCATGCCGCATTTAGGAAGCCCCTATGGTGCCAGGACAGCAAAAAAAAAAAAACACATGGCATTATATTTTGGAAACTAGACCACTCGGGGAACGTAACAAGGGGTTAAGTGAACCTTTATACCCCACAGGTGTTTCACGACTTTTGCATATGTAAAAAAAAAAAAATATTTTTTACCTAAAATGCTTGTTTTCCCAAAAATTTTACATTTTTAAAAAGGGTAAAAGCAGAAAATACCCCCCAAAATTTGTAACACAATTTCTCCCGAGTAAGGCGATACCCCATATGTGACCCTAAACTGTTGCCTTGAAATACGACAGGGCTCCAAAGTGAGAGCGCCATGCGCATTTGAGGCCTGAATTAGGGACTTGCATAGGGGTGGACATAGGGGAATTCTACGCCAGTGATTTCCAAACAGGGTGCCTCCAGCTGTTGCAAAACTCCCAGCATGCCTGGACAGTCAACGGCTGTCCGACAATACTGGGAGTTGTTTTGCAACAGCTGGAGGCTCCGTTGTGGAAACAGTGGCGTACCAGACGTTTTTCATTTTTATTGGGGAGGGGAGGGGGGTTGTATAGGGGTATGTGTATACGTAGTGTTTTTTACTTTTTATTTTATTTTTTGTTAGTGTAGTGTAGTGTTTTTAGGGTACAGTCGCACGGGCGGGGGTTCACAGTAGTTTCTCGCTGGCAGTTTGAGCTGCAGCAGAAAGTTTGCGGCAGCTCAAACTTGCAGCCAGATACTTACTGTAATCCTCCGCCCATGTGAGTGTACCCTGTACGTTCACATTGGGGGGGGGGGGGGGGACATCCAGCTGTTGCATAACTACAACTCCCAGCATGCCCGTTGGCTGTCGGTGACTGCTGAGAGTTGTAGTTTTGCAACAACTGTAGGCACACTGGTTATGTATCATTGAGTTTGTGACCTAACTCAGTGTTTCACAACCAGTGTGCCTTCAGCTGTTGCAAAACTACAACTCTCAGCAGTCACCGACAGCCAACGGGCATGCTGGGAGTTGTAGTTATTCAACCAGCAGATGCACCACTACAACTGCCAGCATGCACTTTAGCTGTTTGTGCAAGCTGGGAGTTGTAGTTATACAACAGCTGAAGGTACACTTTTCCATAGAAAAAATGTGCCTCCAGCTGTTGCAAAATCATAAGTCCCAGCATGCCCATAAGGGAATGCTGGGAGTTGTGGTGGTCTGCCTCCTGCTGTTGCATAACTACAGCTCCCAGCATGCCCTTTTTGCATGCTGGGAGCTGTTGCTAAGCAACAGCAGGAGGCTGTCACTCACCTCCAACGATCCAGCCGCATGAGGTCAGTCCCGCCGCCGCCGCTGCTCCTGAGGCCCCGATCCCAGCAGGTACGCTCACGCCCTTCGGAAGAGGGGCGGAGCGGGTGCGGGAGTGACACCCGCAGCAGGCACCCTGATTGGTCGGCCGGTAATCCGGCCGACGAATCAGGGCGATCGTGAGGTGGCACCAGTGCCACCTCACCCCTGCAGGCTCTGTCAGAGACGGCCCCGAACAGCCAATAATTCCGGGTCACCGGGTCACTGGAGACCCGATTGACCCGGAATCGCCGCAGATCGCTGGACTGAATTGTCCAGCGATCTGCGGCGATCGCCGACATGGGGGGCATAAAGACCCCCCTGGGCGATATGCAGGCTCCGGTCCCCAACCGGCTCTTAAGGACTCGGGATGCAGGGCGTATCCATACGCCCTATGTCCTGAAGAGGTTAAATAACACCTTTTCCCAAAAAAACTAAGAAAAAAACCCAAAAACAGTAAAACTACAACACAATTTCTGTGATTTCTGGTGTGAAATTTTTGATGTAAACTGGACTCTCACCTAGGGCTGGGCGGTAAGACCAAATATGTGTATCACAGTATTTTTTGTAACTTACGGCAGTTCCACGGTATACAACAGTATTTTCAACCCCCCAAATCATGTTACCCGCCAGCACTGTTCTGCTCCCCCCAATGATCAGCCCAGTGGGGCACTACTCACAGATGTCACGTTCAAGCACTGCCCTCCTCCTCTTTGTTGGGGGCCGCTGGCGCTGGAACTCACTGTGCGCCAGTGGTCTCCAACCTGCGGACCTCCAGTTGTTGCAAAGCTACAACTCCCAGCATGCCCGGACAGCCAACGGCTGTCCGGACATGCTAGAAGTTGTAGTTTTGCAACAGCTGGAGGTCCGCAGGTTGGAGACCACTGCTGTACGCTGTATCCCTATTCCCGGGCTGCAAAAGATACAGAAAATAAACTTTAAACTCACCTACGTCGGCCACACGCTGTGTCCCGCCCCTGCCAGTGATAGGCTGAGCCCACTGTCATGTAAGAAGCTCTGGCCGGCTTGGGAGTTGTAGTTTTGCAACATCTGGAGGTCTGCAGGTTGGAGACCACTGGCGTACAGTATAGAGTTCCAGCGCCTGGCGGCCCCCAACAAAGAGGGGGAGGGTAGTGCTTGAAGGTGACATCTGTGAGTAGTGTCCCGCTGGGCTGTTCATTAATTTGGGGGGGGGGGGGGGCGGCAGAACAGCGCTGGCGGGTCACATAGGATTAGTTCCCGATGTGGGGGACAAGCTGCGCTGGGCTGATAATACATTCCCGAGGGGGAGGGGCCCAACCGGTATTGCTGTATGGGGGGAAATTCATATCGTGCAGCCCAAAAAAATTGGTTTTGGTATGAACCGATATACCGCCCAGTCCTACTCTCACCCCTTTGAAAATATCATGTAAAGCAGAAAATATACGTGGACACTCCCACTTTTACAAAACTGACGTGAACGGTGTAAACCGCGGCACAAAGCTCTTTGAAATGTGTTCAATACTTTTTGTGCCAAAATTTTGGCGCAAAATAGATTTTTTTTGTGCCGCAAAATTATTTGAGAATCTCCCCTATGTGTACTTTGCACAATAGTAAAATCATAAATATTTATAGAGTTTTGTTCGGCGCACACTGCTACTCCAGCACTTCTAGCTATGTGAGCAGTGCCGTGGAGGTAGAGAAGGCGTGCACGGTAGAGCCAGGGGGGAGGGGTTATATATTTGCGCAAAATTTATCAAATGACGTGCACAACTTTTGTAAATAGTGTAAAGGGGCAGATCTGTGTCTACAACAGACCCTAATGAGAAATCTCCCCCAATGATTCTATAAACTGGCGGTCGATAATGAGTATATAGTTTATATACATTTTTTGTGTAGAGGTTTTTTTTTTCAAATATAATTTTTAATAGGAAAGAAATAAAAGACATTTTTGAAAAGGTTTCCAATCTCAGTTTTCGTTATTCAATAAAAGAGATTTACAAAATTTTCTGAACAATATAATTTCAGTAGTATGTACCGTATATAAAGTATACAAAAAATAAGGTTGCAGCAGCAGCTCTCTCTGTCAAAAAAATCGAGGCTCTTAGCGCACTTTTTGATCAAAACGTGTCCCCATCCACCACACGGAGGTGGCCTCTTGTTGGATAAGACCCTAACATGCCTAATCCACTCACCTCTGCTGGGCATATGGCCTCTGACATGCAGGATCCTTTTATATTATGCATGTTTTGTGTATATCTATGTATCTATCTATCTATCTATCTATCTATCTATCTATCTATCTATCTATCTATATATATATATATATTATATATATATGCATTGTACTATATGCACTATATTTCTGCTCTTTTTATATCTTTTGTATATGTATGTATTGTATTGCATGCTCTATATATTCCTGCACTCTTCAGGCACTGCTCCTATCCATTTGGATTTAGTATACATCATTCCTGCACACTAATCAAGATTCATTTACCGTATTTTTCGCCGTATAAGACGCACTTTTTATTCTCCAAAACTGGGGGGGGGGGGGGGGAAGTTGGTGCGTCTTACACGGCGAATACACACACCTATCGCGGCGGTACCGGTGGCCATCAACGGCCGGGACACGCGGCTAATACAGGACATCACCGATCGCGGTGTTGCTCTGTATTAACCCTTCAGACGCGGCGATCAAAGCTGACCGCCGCGTCTGAGGGGAAAGTGACACTAACCAGGCTGCTCAGTCGGGCTGTTCGGGACCGGCGCGGTGAAAACGCGGTGTCCCGAGCAGCTTACAGGACTCCTGGAGGGACCTTACCTGCCTCCCCGGTGTCTGCTCCATGCCGGGATCCCCTTCATGGCCGGCGCTCTCCTTCGACGTCATCACGTCGTCGCGCACGCGGTCCCGTCATCCGATAGGAGCGGCGTGCGGAGCGACGTGATGACGGCGACTGAGAGCGTGGATCCCGGGGAAGAAGACATCCGGAGCGTCGGGGATACCACGGGGACGCGGCGACAGCGAAGGAGCGACATCCAGGGCAGCGGTGACGGGTCCGGAGCGGCAGGGACACGTGAGTATTACCTCCTATACCAGTGGTCTTCAACCTGCGGACCTCTAGTTGTTGGAAAACTACAACTCCCAGCATGCCCGGACAGCCAACGGCTGTCCGGGCATGCTGGGAATTGTAGTTTTGCAACATCTGGAGGTCCGCAGGTTGAAGATAACTGTTGGGTTCAGAATTTTTTTTTTCTAGATTTTGCACCTTTAAAATTGGGTGTGTCTTATATACCGGTGCGTCCTATAGGGCGAAAAATACGGTATACACTTCTACAAATATATTTTTTTACAAAAATATTTTTCTCATTTTTGTATATGTTGCATGCGCTATTTACTGTATTTGTTTTACCATTATGCATGTTATCACATCCTTGTAATTTTTTTATGCTTTCATATGCCCCTGGATTACTATAATAATCATTATTGCTATTATCTCAAATGTATATGCATTATTTATAGCCATGTTATTGCCTTCACAGTCAGTTCTCCCACTATATATTTTCATTCTTTGTATTATTTAGCCCTGAGTCCGATGTTCAACTTATTTTGTATATCCCTCCATTAGCAGCGATCTGTCTTTCCCCCTAGAATTTTTTTGTGCACGCATGCGCAGTATGAGTGACTGTGGCCATGTTTTCGTTGCCGAACCCACTCTATAATGTGAATGCGCGTTGCGTGCTCCATCACACGAGTGCCGCGGTGTCCAACGTCACTTCCGACCCAGCGGCTTACTATTTGGACAGGTGTGTTATTCCTTTTCTATTGGGTCACTATTATATAAATTCCAAACCTGTAGCCATTATTTGCAGCCAAATGTTTTAACATATATTGATATATATTTATTTTATTTAGTCTATTATGTACATTTTTAGAATCACGTTCTTTTATTAATAAAAAATATACATTTTCATACTTCGATTTGTACTTTATTTGGTGTCGGGGTTACGCTTTTGGCGTTTGTAGGTATATATGCAGAAGGAATAAGTTGCAATAT
This sequence comes from Hyla sarda, assembly GCF_029499605.1. Lineage (NCBI taxonomy): Eukaryota > Metazoa > Chordata > Amphibia > Anura > Hylidae > Hyla > Hyla sarda. Next base: position 78,320,614 of record NC_079196.1, on the reverse strand, counting down.
ATAGGGGGAAAAAAAAGAAACATGGGGGTTGGGGTGCTGGTGACTACTCCCAATGAAGCCGAGCTTTAGTGTTCTGATCAATTCGGGAGCTGTGTATTCTTCCCCCACCATCACTTTCCTCCTCCTCCTATTCTCAAAAATGAGGAATCCTCCTGCCAGACTACCCAAATCTGTAGATAACGTTGGACTTTTTGTCAGAATTTTATTAATATTTGTATATTATATTATATTTGTTTGTCTATGTTATAAAGTGATGTTCGTTCCCACCCAAATACTCAGTCCTCCGTATAAAGTCACCGCCCCCCCCCCCCCCCAAAAAAAAAAAACACCCTACACCCAGAGTTTTCTATACCTTTATTTAATAATAAAAAGCTTATTTCACCCTATAAAACAAATGGATGTAAATGTCCATGTTTACACCTGTCCTCAGAGCAGTGACATTCCGTATGACATCACACATGTGACTTCACAAATGGTGATAGCTGGAAAAAGAGGTGCAGAGCCCCAGAGGCCTTATTCTGAGGACTGCAATCTAGCGAGCACTAGTGTTTCTATATTGTTTCCTTGCGCTTTTTATTTTATTTTATCATGATTCGAGGGGACCACATCAGCAGGGATGAGGTCAATTTGGCCTGTAGCATGTGCTGGACAGTTACCATCCTTCTGGGTTCCCTCTTCACCACCGGCCCGAGTTTCTGGTTTGAAATCACCAGCAACCAACCGAGCCGGAATATCACCTCCAGCCACCTGCAAGGGCAGAACGATACCATCAGAGATCTGCCCAGCTTGAATACTACCAGCAGCGACATGAAGTGTCCCATCTGGACGAGGACCAGGATCAGAAAGATCAACCCTGTCCTGGTGAGTAATCAAACCTCTGCCAGCAGCGACATGAAGTGTCCCATCTGGACCAGGACCAGGATCAGAAAGATCACCCCTGTCCTGGGGAGTAATGACACCACTGCCAGCAACGACGCGATCAACTGGGATTCCATTACCAACAACCTGCAGAGCGGGGCGGCCATCATCAAAAACTATCTTGGCTGGATCAGCACTTATGGTGACATGATCATCTGCCTGCTATGCTATATTCCCATCGATAACAACCTGCTGGACCGGTTCATAGATGCTGTTGACGACCTGATCTCGTTTGCTACTATCATCAGTGACCTGCTGTCCTGGATAGACACCACCACTGACTTGATCTTCTGGATCCCCACCATCACCAGCAGCTCCCTGCTTGCCTGGATGAACCCAGTCAATGAGTTTGTGACCTGGATTACCACCAACAGCACTATAGAGCTTCTTTACGTGATCTGTAACCCCACCGCCATCAGCTGGATCGGCTTCATCAGTGACAGGCTCACCTGGATCGCCATCACACTCCAGCTTCTGACGTGGGTTATGCCAAGGGGGATAGTGACCAGCATCACCGGACCGATGGACTATATTAACTCGGTCAGACAGTTCCTGGGACGGGTCACCGTTGCCATCCTAATTGTCAATATCCCCGAGATTAAAGGTGTCATTACCATCATCGCCAGTATACTATGGGCATTCACCACCAACCTGTATGTATGAACACTGGAAAAGATGAATAAACATTTTTATTTGACAAATATTCCAATAGTTGTAATTATTGTTATAATAGACAAAGTAGGGAATTTATTCTAAATCAGTGTTTTATATGTCAGTGAGAAACAAAAATATCTCGGAGTAAGGTGCCCCAAATGTATGAAGAGCCGCAGTTGAATATGGTTTCACATAACTACAACTCCCAGCATGCCCAGACAGCCAATAGCACTGCTCAGCCTCTGATTGGTGGAGCACTTTGTCGTACGGTAATAACTCAACTAACCCCTTCCCACAGAATGCCTTATATAAACGGCCGATTGGGCAGGTCCTTCGCGCATTCCGCCGTTTATAAAAGGCATTCAGTTAACCCGGCGATGCGCGGCACCAGCAGGAGACAACTTCTGCAAGCCTCCCCCAGGACCATCTGTGGATGGTCCTAGTCAGCAATCCCTGTGATTGGTCCCTGTGGACCAATCACAGTGTGTCAGCTGACTGGGGGGGTGTCTCAGCTGACTGGGGGGGGGGGGGTTTTAAAGTTCATTTCCCTCAGTCTGCCCGTCCCTAGAAGTCGGGCAGAGCGGGGGATGATGAGTGCTGGGGGGGGTGATGGGGTGGCCCACGGCACATACCTGGGACCGGCGGCAGGCACAAGTGGAGGAGGCAGCTGTGGCATCAGATGCAGCAGTGAAGATCGCTGTAATGTGATCTTCACTGTTGCTTCTAGGAGTTTTAAAACTACAACTCACAGCATGCCCAGCCTTTGGCTGTCTGGGCATGCTGGGAGTTGTAGTTTTGCAACATCTGGAGGGCCACAGTTTGGAGACCACTGTGCACTGGTCTCCAATCTGTGCTCTTCCAGATGTTACAGAACTACAACTTTCAGCATGCCTAGACTGTCTGGGCATGCTTGGAGTTGTAGTTTTGCAACAACTGGAGGCACACTAGTTGGGAAGCATTGTCTGTTTCCTAACTCAGTGTTTCCCAACCTGTTTGCCTCCAGCTGTTGCAAAACTATAACTCCCAGCATGCACTGACAGACCATGCATGCTGGGAGTTGTAGTTTAGCAACAGCTGGAGGCACATGGGTTGCGAAACACTGAGTTAAGTAACAAACTCTGTGTTTTGCAACCAGTGTGCCTCCAGCTGTTGCATAACTACAACCCCCAGCATGATCGGACAGCCAAAGGGCATGCTGGGAGTTGTAGTTTTGCCCGTCCCCCATGTGAATGTACATTCACATGGGCAGGGGTTTACAGCAAGTTTCCTTGCTGTAAACCCCTGCCCTTGTTACATAAACCCCTGCCCTTATTATGTACCTTGAGGGGTGTAGTTTCCAAAATAGTATGCCATGTGGGGGCTTTTCAGCTGTTCTGGCACCATATTGGCTTCCTAAATGTGACATGCCCCCCAAAAATCATTTCAGAAAAACTCACTCTGCAAAAACCCATTGTCGCTCCTTCCCTTCTGAGCCCTCTACTGCGCCCTCCGAACACTTGACATACACATATGAGGTATTTCCTTACTCGAGAGAAATTGGGTTACACATTTGGGGGGATTTCTCTCCTTTTACCCCTTGTTAAAATTCAAACACTGGGTCTACAAGAACAGGTTAGTGTAAAAAATTGAGATTTAGAATTTTCTCCTTCACTTTGCTGCTATTCCTGTGAAACACCTAAAGGGTAAACAAACATTCTGAATGTCATTTTGAATACTTAGAGGGGTGCAGTTTTTATAATGGGGTCATTTGTGGGGTATTTCTAATATGAAGACCCTTCATATCCACTTCAAAACTGACATGGTCTGTGAAAAATTCCGATTTAGAAAATTTTGTGAAAAACTGGAAAATTGATGCTGAACTCTGAAGCCCTCTCATGTCTTCCAAAAGTAAAAACATGTCAACTTTATGATGAAAACATAATATATTGTATATAATATAATAATATAAAGATATCTCCCGTATGATGCAAACATAAAGTAGACATATTGTATATGTGAATCAATATATAATTTATTTGAGATGCCTATTTTCCTTACAAGCAGAGAGCTTCAAAGTTAGAAAAATGCAAACTTTTCAAATTTTTCATAAAATTTTGGAATTTTTCACAAAGAAATGATGCAAGAATCGACAAAAATTTACAACTAGGATAAAGTTGAATTTGTCACGAAAAAACAATCTCTGAATCAAATTCATAAGTACAAGCATCCCAGAGTTATTAATGCTTAACCTCTTAAGGACTCAGGGCGTAGCCCGGTGTGAAAAACGGGGTCACACCGTGTCGGTCCCGGCTGCTAATCATAGCCGGGACCCTGGGCTAACAGCGCGCAGCATCGATCGTTGTGCCACGCGCTGTTAACCCTTCAGACGCGGCGATCAAAATTGAAGCCGCGTCTGAAAACGAAAGTAAACGCTTCCCGGCAGCACACTAGGGCTGATCGGGACATCGCGATAAAATTGCTATGTTCCGATCAGCTGGGACGCAGGCGGAGGTCTCCTTACCTCTCTCCGCGGCGTCCGATCGTCCATTGATTGCTCCAAGCCTGAGCTACAGGCTTGAGCAATCGAGCCCCTATCTGACTGATCCGTGCAAAGCTAGGGCTTTGCAGGGATCTGCATAGGAGATCAGTGTGTGCAGTGTTATAGGTCCCTATGGGAGCTATAACACTGTAAAAAAAAAGTGAAAAAAAGAAGTTAACAAAGGTCATTTAAAAGGGGTACTCCGGTGAAAACCTTTTTTCTTTTAAATCAACTGGTGGCTGAAAGTTAAACAGATTTGTAAATTACTTCTATTAAAAAAATCTTAATCCTTCCAGTACTTATTAGCTGCTGAATGCTACAGAGGAAATTCCTTTTTTTTGGAACACTGATGACATCATGAAGACAGTGCTCTCTGCTGACATCTGTGTCCGTTTTAGCAACCATGCATAGCAGATGTATGCTAAGGGCAGCATGGTGGCTCAGTGGTTAGCACTGCTGCCTTGCAGTGCTGGAGACTTGGATTCAAATCCCACTAAGGACAACAATAAATAAAGTGTTATTATTATAATAATAACGTCAGCAGAGAGAACTGTGCTCGTGATGTCATCAGGAAGTACAGGACGGATTAAAAAAAATTTAAAAGTAGTAATTCACAAATATGTTTAACTTTCTGCCACCAGTTGATTTAAAAGAAAAAAAGGTTTTCACCAGAGTACCCCTTTAACTCCTTCCCTAATAAAAGTTTGACCCCTTTTCCCATAAAAAAAAACCGAAATAAACATATGTGGTATCGCTGCGTGCGAAAATGTCCGAACTATAAAAATATATTGTTAATTAAATCGCTCGTTCAATGGCTTACACGCAAAAAATATTCCAAAGTCCAAAATAGTGTAATTTTGGTCACTTCTTATATCATGAAAAAATGAATAAAAAGCGATCAAAAAGTCCGATCAATACAAACATGGTACCGATAAAAACTTCAGAACACGGCGCAAAAAATGAGTCCTCATACCGGCCTGTATGCAGAAAACAAAAAAAGTTATAGGGGTTAGAAGATGAGAATTTTTAACATATAAATTTTCCTGCATGATGTAGTTATGATTTTTTTCCGAAGTAATACAATATCCAACCTATATAAGTAGGGTATAATTTTATCCGTATGGACCTACAGAATAAAAATAATGTGTTATTTTTACCAAAAAATGCACTGCGTAGAAACGGAAGCCCCCAAAATCTACAAAAGGAAATTTTTTCTTCAATTTTGTCGCACAATGATTTCGCCGTGGATTTTTTGGTAACATAACTAATGTCACTGCATAGAAGAATTGGTGGCGCAAAAAATTGAATAGGTGCAAAATTGAAAGTGTTATGATTTTTAGAAGGTGATGAGGAAAAAATGAAAATGCAAAAACGGAAAAATGCTGAGTCCTTAAGGGGTTAAAGTGACAGTGGTCAGATCTGCAAAAAATGCTCTGGTCCTTAAGGCCAAAATCACCTGGGTCCTTAAGGGGTTAAAATTATGAAATATGGTCATAAAAATATTAATTATGAAAATGTATCATTAGGCAGGTAGTACCCCCAAATTAGACCGCTCCCCCAGTAGACAGGTAGTACCCCCAGATTAACCCCCCCCCCCTTCCACAGTAGGCAGGTAGTACCACCAGATTAACCCACAAGTAGGCAGGTAGTCCCCCCAGATGAACTCCCCAGTGGGCAGTTAGTATCCCCAGATTAGACCCCCCCCCAGTAGGTAGGTAGAACCCCCAGATTAGACCCCCCCCCCCCAGTAGACAGATACTACCCCCTGATTAGACAACCCCCACCCCCGGCTGGTACCTTTTTAGTTGCCGGGGATTCAGGGCAGCACCTTCCCCTAGATAAGAGCAAGCACAGCTACGCGCGTAATGATGCTCGGTCACGTCACACTCTCAGAATACCTAGGGCCGGCGTCAGAACGTAGGCCCTCGAGTTCTGGGAGCGTGACGTGACCGAGCGTCATTACGCGCGTAGCGGTGCTTGCTCTTATCCAGCCTGGCCCACAGGGTAAGCGGCTGAAATGGGATATTTCCTGTTTGACAAATAGGCCAGTCCGGCCCGTGTTACTGTACAGGGCAGGAGGACGGCCCAGCCTGCGGCCCTGACAGGTATTATAAAGATATGCAGGTTCATGAACTGTGTCTATCTTCCGTCACAAAATAACGTCCGTTATTAATAACGGGCTATAACGGGTTAAAACGGCTATTAGAAAAACCCCATAGACTATGAAGGGATTTTCTAACGACAGTATAGGATTTTGTAACTGACGTTTTCAGCTGATTTTCAGACGTAACTTCGTACGGATGTTTAAAAACTGAGAATTTTGTAGGGTGGAAGAAGCCTCACAAACACAATGATATATATAAATGAATATCAATTAGATATCATTAGTAAGAAAGCATTACAAGCTTATTAGTTAATTGACTATAGTAGAACAATACAATTGAGTAGGAAGTAACTTGTTACAATACAACAAAAGCTACTTTGGTTCGGATATCGTATACAGACTCTATCTAGAGCAGTGATTCCCAACTGGGGGGCCACAGGATTTTGACGGCAAATATTTTATTTTTTTATTCACCGGCCTGGCCTGCGCGTCTGAAATTTATGGCGCCGCAGGGGGGAAGGGAAGTATGTGTGCGCTTTCCTTTGCGTGCACACATCGCAACCCCCTGCATTCCTCTCACCCTGCGGCCCAGTGAGTGAGTGCACTGGCGGTGCTCTGCCGGATTACCGTGCCGGTGTAGTGACCCGTGCCCCAGCATCCCCCTCCCCCCCCCAGCGGCCCAGTGAGTGAGTGCACTGGCGGTGCTCTGCCGGATTACCGTGCCGGTGTAATGACCCGTGCCCCAGCGTCCACCCCCCTCCCACCCCCAGCGTCCCAGTGAGTGAGTGCCCTGTCGGAGCCCTGAGTCGCTGCCCTGCCGGAGAGGGGAGGAAGGTGGAAGCTGCGCCTGATTACTGTGCCAGTGTAGTGAAGAAAAATGGCAAAAAGGTACTGTACCCTTTCCTACCCTCTGTTACCCCTTCTTAACCCCGTCCACCCCCCCCCCTCTCACCCCTGTCATTCATGTCCACCCCCTGTCTATCCCTGTCACCCATGTCCACCCCTCCCTGTCCACCCCCCTGTAACACATGTCTACCCCCCTATTCACCCCTCTATCCCTTTGTCACCCCTATTTTATCCTCCTTGTCATCCTTGTCCACCCCCGTTATCCCTGTTCACCCCCATATCTCCCGTGTCCACCATCCTGTCATCCATGTCCACCTTGGCCACCTCTGTCCATTCCTCTGCAACACATGTTCCCCCCCATCCACCCCTCTGACCACCCCCCAGTCTACATCTGTCACCATTGTCCCTCCACCCTAATCACCCCTCTGTCCCTCCTGTCATCCATGTCCACCTTGGCCATCCCCCCTCTGTCACCCATGTACACTCCTCTACCCCCCATTCCATAGACTTGCATACGGGGGGTGACATCACACGGAGGCGGGGGGGGGGGGGTGTTGGGGGACGGGGAGGCAGGGCCGGACTGGGGATAAAAACCTTTTAGGGACTTCCGTTTCTACGCAGTGCATTTTTCGGTAAAAATGACATGTTATCTTTATTCTGTAGGTCCATATGGTTAAAATTATACCCTACTTATATAGGTTTGATTTTGTCGTACTTCTGAAAAAAATCATAACTACATGCAGGAAAATTTATACATTTAAAATTGTCATCTTCTGACCCCGATAACCATTTTAATTTTATGGGTACGGGGCGGTATGAGGGCTCATTTTTTGTGCCGTGATCTGATGTTTTTATTGGTACCACGTTTTGTTTTGTTCAAACTTTTTGATCGCTTTTAATACATTTTTTTAGGGTTTAAAAAGATACCAAAAATTTGCTATTTTTTGTGAACAACACTCCATACAATGGTTGAATAACACTTATACCAGAAAAGAACAATACCACTATACCATGACTGAAAAACAATAGCATGCCAGAACAGAACAATACCGCCATACAATGATTGAATAACACCGCCATACCAGAACAGAATAATACTGCCATACAATGACTGGATAACACCGCCATACCAGAACAATACCGCCATACAATGAATGAATAAAACCGCCATACCAGAACAGAATACCCCATAATATAAATGAATATTACCGCCATACCAGAACAGAACAATACCCCATACAATAAATGAATATTACCGACATACCAGAACAGAACAATACCCCATACAATAAATGAATAACACCGCCATGCCAGAACAATACCGCCATACAATGACTGGATAACACCGCCATACCAGAACAATACCGCCATACAATGAATGAATAAAACCGCCATACCAGAACAGAATACCCCATAAAATAAATGAATATTACCGCCATACCAGAACAGAACAATACCCTATACAATAAATGAATATTACCGCCATACCAGAACAGAACAATACCACCATACAAAATATATATATATTGGAAAGGGTTTCACTCTGGGATCGTCCTTTGCCGTAGACACGTTTTTCCACAATAAACCGTCAAACAGCGAGTCCTTAGCATGCCCTGACTAATAACTGATGGGCTTTTCCCTGTCAGTTTAAACACAATGGGGGAGATTTAACAAAACTTGTGCAGAGCAAGAGTGGTGCAGTTGCCCTTGGCAACCAATCAGATTGCTTCTTTCATTTTACAGAGGCCTTTTAAAAAAAGGAAAGAAGCAAGCTGATTGGTTGCTATGGGCAACTGGGCAACTTTTCCTGTGGACAGGTTTTGATAAATCTCCCCCAATAAGTCCTGCAGCCTTATAAGACACAGTTCACATTTGAACATAAAGTCCCATTCGTACAGCTACCTGTTATATGTTACAGGAGCCACGTCTCTCACTCCAGGAGTCCACGCTTGTGTCCTCAGCAGCCCTTGCTGTGCCCGCCTGGCACTGGACACTGTGTCTCCCCCCCCCCCCCCCTCTAACAGCCACTTCTGTCTAGGGGAGAGCCCAGATTATTCTGTTTCTCTTGCTTTTAAGGACCCTTCCCCTTTCTGCTGCCTCATTGATTAGTCCACAGGTGGAGATTTCTGCAGGATCAGAGTGGGAAATGCACCCTTTCCTTGCCACACTGTCACAATATAAATATATGTATATATATATATATATATATATATATATATATATATATATATATTCACAACAATGGCGCAGCATTCCAGTGCAAAAAACGTGAATTTATTTTCTCATGTCACACGAAAAACAGCAATGTTTCAGCTCCTCAATGGAGCCTTTTTCAATCATGCTTGAAAACGGCTCCATTGAGGAGCTGAAACGTTGCAGTTTTTGTGTGACATGAGAAAATAAATGCACATTTTTTTGCATTGGAATGCTGCGTCATTGTTGTGAATATCTGCTAGGAAGAACAGAGTGGTAAAGAAGTGCTGAATTTCTTTGAGAAACTACATATATATATATATATATTCTCCATGAATGGGGGGGTTATTACATATATATACACACTGTGTGTGTGTGTGTGTGTGTGTGTAGAGATATATATGTGTATGTATGTGTATATTTACACACGCACACACATCAGCATTTCCCAACCAGGGTCCCTCCAGCTGTTGTAAAACTACAACTCCCAGCATGCCCTTACAACAGTTGGAGGCACCCTGGTTGGGAAATGCTGATGTGTGTAAATATATACATACATACACATATATATCTACACACACACACACTGTGTATATATATATATATATATATATATACACACAGTATGTACATGTATGTGTATATTTACACACACACACACATCAGCATTTCCCATCCAGGGTGCCTCCAGCTGTTGTAAAACTACAACTCTCAGCATGGCTAACTGTAGTTTTGCAGCTGGAGGCACTCTGGTGTGTGTGTGTGTGTGTATATATTATATATATATATATATATATATATATATTACAAAAACTGCCCCCCTTCCCTTACATCCAAGGGCACTTACAGAGTGAAGATATCTTCAGTGCCCAGGCCTGACTCCCCCACGCGACCTCACAGGAGAGTTCAGCTGTCCCAGGAGCGCCATCAATAACACAGGTTTGTGACTGGGGTCCTGCGCACGTGTTAACAGAAGCAAGCCGGTGCATTGCCGTGGAATGAGATTTGCCATAGAATGAGATGGTCCGCCTCCATCACATCCTATTGGCTCTCTCTTGTCACGTGACATATTTAAACGTCACGCATCGATGCGCACAGCAGTGTCAATTTGGCTATCACAGGGAGAGGATCTCCTCACCCTGTGATAGCTGAAGCTGTACGGAGCTCTCATGGCCTCTGTGGCCCGACAGAAGTTCACACATGTACGCAGCTCATACGGCTGCCTCATATACATTTACTGTTGATCCACAGCGCTATCGGGATCCCGATGCCCGATGGCGCTGTCATCAGTGTGCGTCCCCGCGAGCACCCCACGCCCGCAGCTCCACTCCCGCATGCGCAGTACTACTTTACCTGCGCCCGATGCTCTACTTTCTGTTCCCCGCTCCCTGAGCGTTAACGGGATGGGGAGTAGAGCTACGGAGGGACGGGGAGTGGAGCTGCGGGGGACGGGGAGTACAGCTGCGGGGGACGGGGTGTAGAGCTGCGGGGGACGGTGAGTAGAGATGCGGGGGACGGGGTGTAGAGCTGCGGGCGTGGGGATCCTGATGACAGCGCCATCGGGCATCGGGATCCCGATAGCGCTGTGGATCAACAGTAAATGTATATGAGGCAGCCGCATGAGCTGCGTACATGTGTGAACTTCTGTCGGGCAACGAGAGCTCCGTACACCTTCAGCAATCACAGGGTGAGGAGATCCTCTCCCTGTGATAGCCAAACTGACACTGCTGTGCGCATCGATGCGTGACGTTTAAATATGTCACGTGACAAGATAGAGCCAATAGGATGTGATGGAGGCGGACCATCTCATTCTATGGCAAATCTCATTCCACGGCAATGCACCGGCAGCGACGGCCTCTCTCCCCCTGCCTTTCCTGGGGGTGTATCGGGGTATCCATGCGCGCACACGCACCCTCATTTTACCATGGATATTTGAGTAAAAAACCTTTTTTACCCAAATATCCTTGGTAAAATGAGGGTGCGTGTTATAGGCCGGTGCGTGGTATACCCCGATAAATACGGTATATGCTTCATTTAATGCCACTCGCAGCCATTTAACTCTTTCAACTGACAGTTTACCTATTTTCCTTACCTTATTTCCTGAGTACATCCCGGGATATGCGCTTGTTCTAAAGCCGTTAGCAGCGATCGTTATATCCCCGCTCGCTCTCCCCTGTACTAGCCTAATAATGTACATAAACATGGTAAATGTCTCTACTTCGGCTGTTACACACTGCCATCTACTGGTGGATTTTCATCATAGCACTCAGCACTTTTTTATTTAACCCCTTAAGGACTGAGCCCTTTTTCACCTTAAGGACTCAGCCGTTTTTTGCAATTCTGACCACTCTCACTTTAAACATTAATAACTCTGGAATGCTTTTACTTATCATTCTGATTCCGAGATTGTTTTTTTGTGACATATTCTACTTTAACTTAGTGGTAAAATTTTATGGTAACTTGCATCCTTTCTTGGTGAAAAATCCCCAAATTTGATGAAAAAATTGAAAATTTTGCATTTTTCTAATTTGAAGCTCTCTGCTTGTAAGGAAAATGGATATTCAAAATAAAAAAATTTTTGATTCACATATACAATATGTCTACTTTATATTGACATCATAACATTTATGAATTTTAACTTTTGGAAGACACCAGAGGGCTTCAAAGTTCAGCAGCAATTTTCAAATTTTTCACAAAATTTTCAAACTCGATATTTTTCAGGGACCAGTTCAGATTTGAAGAGGATTTGAAGGGTCTTCATATTAGAAATACCCCACAAATGACCCCATTATAAAAACTGCACCCCCCAAAGTATTCAAAATTACATTCAGTCAGTGTTTTAACCCTTTAGGTGTTTCACAGGAATAGCAGCAAAGTGAAGGAGAAAATTCAAAATCTTCATTTTTTACACTCGCATGTTCTTGTAGACCCAATTTTAGAATTTTTGCATGTTGTAAAAGGAGAAAATTTTTACTTGTATTTGTAGCCCAATTTTTCTCGAGTAAGCACATACCTCATATGTCTATGTAAAGTGTTCGGCGGGCGCAGTAGAGGGCTCAGAAGGGAAGGAGCGACAAGGGGATTTTGGAGAGAACATTTTTCTGAAATGGTTTTTGGGGGGCATGTCACCTTTAGGAAGCCCCTAGGGTGTCAAAACAGCAAAAAAAAAAACACATGGCATACCATTTTGGAAACTAGACCCCTTGAGGAATGTAAAAAGGAATTAAGTGAGCCTTAATACCCCACAGGTGTTTCATGACTTTTGCAAATGTAAAAAAAAAAATTTTTACATTTTTACAAAGGGTGAAAGCACAAAATACCCCCCAAAATTTGAAGCCCAATTTATCCCAATTCAGAAAATACCCCATATGGGGGTGAAAAGTGCTCTGCTGGCGCACTACAGGTCTCAGAAGGGAAGTAGTCACATTTGGCTTTTTGGAAGCAAATTTTGCTCTGGAGGCATGCTGCATTTGGAAGCCCCTATGGTTCCAGGACAGCAAAAAAAAAACACCACATGGCATACCATTTTGGAAACTAGACCCCTTGGGGAATGTAACAAGGGGTAAAGTGAACCTTAATACCCCACAAGGGTTTCACGACTTTTGCATATGTAAAAAAAATAATAATAATTTTTACCTAAAATGCTATGTTTCCCCAAAATTTCCCATTTTTACAAAGGGTTAAAGCCGAAAATACCCCCCAAAATTTGAAGCCCAATTTCTCCCGATTCAGAAAACACCCCATATGGGGGTGAAAAGTGCTCTGCTGGCGCACTACAGGTCTCAGAAGAGGAGTAGTCACATTTGGCATTTTGGAAGCAAATTTTGCTCTGGCGGCATGCCGCATTTAAGAAGCCCCTATGGTGCCAGGACAGCAAAAAAAAAACACATGGCATACCATTTTGGAAACTAGACCCCTTGGGGAATGTAACAAGGGGTAAAGTGAACCTTAATACCCCACAGGGGTTTCACGACTTTTGCATATGTAAAAAAAAAAAATGTTTACCTAAAATGCTTGGTTTCCCCAAATGTTTTCATTTTTACAAAGGGTTAAAGCAGAAAATACCCCCCAAAATTTGAAGCCCAATTTCTCCTGATTCAGAAAACACCCCATATGGGGGTGAAAAGTGCTCTGCTGGCGCACTACAGGTCTCAGAAGAGGAGTAGTCACATTTGGCTTTTTGGAAGCAAATTTTGCTCTGGGGGCATGCCGCATTTAGGAAGCCCCTATGGTGCCAGGACAGCAAAAAAAAAAACACATGGCATACCATTTTGGAAAATAGACCCCTTGGGGAATGTAACAAGGGGTAAAGTGAACCTTAATACCCCACAGGGGTTTCACGACTTTTGCATATGTTAAAAAAATATATAATTTTACCTAAAATGCTTGGTTTCCCCAAATTATTACAAAGGGTTAAAGCAGAAAATACCCCCCAAAATTTGAAGCCCAATTTCTCCCGATTCAGAAAACACCCCATATGGGGGTGAAAAGTGCTCTACTGGCACACTACAGGTCTCAGAAGAGAAGTAGTCACAATTGGCTTTTTGGAAGAAAATTTTGCTCTGGGGGCATGCCGCATTTAGGAAGCCCCTATGGTGCCAGAACAGCAAAAAAAAAAAAAAAAAAACATGGCATACCATTTTGGAAACTAGACCCCTTGGGGAACGTAACAGTGTTACAGTGAGTACTTACACCTCACAGTTTTTTTTGAACAATGGGCCGTAAAAGTGAAAATTTTTATTTTTTTGCACTATATTGATAGTGTTAGCCCAAATATGTCATTTTCACATTGGGTAATAGGGCAAAAGGCCCCCAAAATTTGTAGAACAACTTTGTCTGAGAAAAAAAAAATACCCCATATGTGGATGTAAATTGCTCTGTGGACGCACTACAATGCTCAGAATAGAAGGAGGGAAATTTTGTTGAAATCGAAGTCGGGGGTCAAGTGCATTTATAAAGCCCCCAACAGAAAAAAAAAAAAAACACATGTGACACAATTTTAGAAACTACACCCCTCAATGAACGTAACAAGGGGTACAGTGGAAAATAACACCTCACAGGTTTTTTGAAAAATGGGCCATAAATTGAAAAATAAGATGTTTTTACAATAAAATGCTGGGGTTACCCAATTTTTAACATTTTCACATGGGGTAATATGAGGAATTGGGTTACAAATTTTGGAGGGCTTTTTCCCCTGACTATGAAAATACATCCACATATGGGGTAACGTGCTGGACGGGCGCACAACAAGGCTCAGAAGTCATAGAGGTCACTTTGTATTTGTGACCTATGGCATATCAGTAGCTGACGGTTACATACATTCCGAGGAAAATACAAAAATGAAACACCCAAATGTGACACCATTTCAGAAAGTACCCACCCTGAGGAATGGGTATAGGGGTAAAGAGGACATTTTTAATGCACAGGTGTTTCCTAAATTTATTTTCCAGGAATGGATGAAGGGTAGCTTTTGAAAATTGCAATTTTCAACCTATACTCTGCTTCATCTTTCTGGGAACAACTAACATGTGACTCCGAATTGTCGCCTGGAAATACGACAGAGCTCAGCAAGAACTCTTCGCATTTGAGGCAGATGTTTGTTACGGACCTAACAGTTACATACATTCAGAGGAAAATACAAGAAAGGAACACCCACATGTGAGAATACTATTAACAGTACACCCCCCTAGGGAAGGTGTATAGGGTGAAGTGGAGATTTGGAACAGACGGGTGTTCCCTTCATTTATTTTCCAGGAATGGATGAAGTGTACTATGGGGGGAAGAAAATTGCAATTTTAGTACTGATATGCCAATTATTTTCCCAGAATGATGACCCAGAGTACAGCCAAAAGTAAAAATGATGCCCGCCCCAAACCCTATACTCTGAATCATCATTCTGGGAAGGGGATGTGTGGAGCCGTCCCTATTCTGTTACCTCAAATGCGCAACCCGCTCAGGTGGAGAGAGAGAGCGTTGCGCATTTGAGGCAACTGCAAACCTCCAATGCTGTTGACTCTGTGACCCATGACCCATTTTTTAGGGGGAAGAAAAAAAAAATATTGGAGTATTGGGAAAAAGTTTTTTTTTTTTTTGGGCGGGGGGGATAGGGTATTTTGGTATAAAATTTGGAAGTCAATGTACCCTGGACTGGTACATTGGAGCCGAATTCTGGGGAATGAAAATTAGGGCAAAGGATGGAAAATTTAGTACTCCATGGAAGTGTGATACTCCCTGAAGCAGTCTATGCAGAGGCCCGGATTATCTGGGCAAGTGTCACACTGAATGGTGGTGTCCCTCCGTCTCCCCTTCCTGTAACACACTCTGCATTTCTTCTGGGTTCGTCCCGACCTTCTAGTGTTGGGGATCACACCAGGAAAGTGTTGGCCCGGGACGATCCGGGGACCTAAAGTTCCAGAGGTGCTCTGACCCACTCCTTGGCGGTCACCAAAGATGAGGGCCTTTAGAACTACCTCTTGGAACTCCAGGTATGTCCCTGTGTTGCCAGCGTTCTGGTACAGTATAAAAGAGTTGTACATGGCAACCTGTACCATGTAGACCGCAACCTTTTTTATACCATACACGTGTTTTCCGCATGGCATTATATGGCTTGAGGACTTGATCAGAAAGATCAACTCCCCCCATATACTGATTGTAGTCCAGAATACAATCAGGCTTGAGGACCGGTCCCGCGGTACCTCGCACAGGGACAGGGGTGCTGCCATTCCCATGAATTGTGGTGAGCATAAGGTTGTCCTTATACCGGACCAACAACAGGTTCTCATGGGAAAAGGCACGGGACTCACCGCGGGGGATAGGAGCATGTAGGGGATGGGGCGGAAGGCCTCTTTGATTCTTACGGACTGTCCCACAAGCGACCGTGGATCTGGCGGCGAGGGATGTGAAGAGAGGGATACTAGTATAAAAGTTATCCACATAAAGGTGGTAACCTTTATCTAGCAATGGGTGCAAAAGGCCCCAAACGATTTTCCCGCTAACACCCAGAGTGGGGGGACATTCTGGGGGTTCAAAACGGGAATCTCGTCCCTCATACACTATAAACTTGCAAGTGTACCCGGAGGTACTCTCGCAAAGTTTATACATCTTCACGCCATACCGCGCTTGCTTGGTTGGGATGTATTGCCGGAAGCTGAGTCTCCCCTTGAAGCTGATGAGCGACTCATCAATAGAGACCTCCCGCCCCGGGACATAGGCCTCCCAAAATCTGGCCCCGAAGTGATTGATGACCGGCCTGATTTTATACAGGCGGTCATACGCAGGATCAGTTCGGGGGGGACATGCCGCATTATCAGCATAATGCAAACATCTCCGAATGGCCTCGAACCGGGGACGTGTCATGGCCATACTGTAGAGGGGTGTCTGGTAAAAGACGTCCCCACTCCAATATTGCCTGACACAGGTTTTTTTTAACTATACCCATATGCAGCGCGAGGCCCCAAAAGGTCCTCATTTCGGCTGCATCGACTGGAGTCCAGCCGCCGGGTCTAGCTAAAAATGAGCCCGGGTTAGCGGCGACGAACTGTTGGGCATACAGATTCGTCTGTGTAACCATCAAATTAACAAAGTCGTCACTGAAAAAATGACCGAAAAAGTCCTTTTCAGTGAACCCGACAATGTTAATTTTGATTCCTGAGTCGCCAACAAACTCAGGAATCACGGGCTCGTGGTCCGCTGCCTCAGCCCAGTCAAGTTCTCCGGTAGGAGGTACCAGTGACCTTGGCAGGGGGGCTTCACTAGTATGAGCGCCAGGGGGACTCATACTAGCATGGGGCACAGGGTCAAGGGCAGAGGAGGTTTGCGGCACCGCACGGCGGCGTCTCCGCCGCCTTGGTGGCTCATCATCTGAACTAGATGAGGAGGAGGACGATGAAATAAGGAAGGTGGGGTCTTCATCGTCCTCTGAGCCGCTCTCGGTGTCGGAGGCAATTAGGTCATATGCCTCCTCCGCCGAGAACACTCTGCAGGCCATTTCCCTACTCTAATGTGGATACGGGGGTGTGTGTGTGTGTGTGTGTGTGTGTGTGTGGGGAAAAACTTTATTGGTGTATGTGCTGCGTGTGGTGTGGTGCGATATTACCTCCCTAACCCTCCCTAGCCTAACCTAACTAAACTAAACTAACCCGCCCTAACAGAAAGAAAAAAAATATAAAAAGGGGACTTTTATTTTTTTATTTTTTTTTAGAAAGGGGACTTCTAACGCAAAAAAAGACCTGCGCCCAAAAAAAGCGTTTATCTAATCAATGGTGTGCGCACTGATTAGCGCTTGTGGCGGCAGGGGGCGCAGAAGTCAGTGGGGGGTCCGGCCACTCAGCCCAGAACAGTGGCTGGTGGCTTGTACACAGACCCCCACACAAAAAAAAACGAAAAATAAAATAAAAAAAACGCTTAATCCCGAAAAAATGCACCCGCCTGAACCCCAAAAAAACGCTGATCAGTGATAAATCACCGACAGCGGTGGGACAGGCTGCACACACAGGTACGGTCCGGTACACGCCTGCTACTGGTGGCACGGAACACCTATGGGTGCAAAAAAAGAAAGCGGTAACCGAAAAAAGTGCCTTTACCACCAAAAAAAAACGCTGATCAGTGATAAATCACTGACAGCGGTGAGGCACGCCGCACACACAGGTAAGGTCCGGCCACACAGTACACGCCTGCTACTGGGGGCACGGACCGCCTATGGGTGCAAAAACACGCTAGAAAACCCGAAAAAAAGCGCCGGCACCACAAAAAAAAACGCTGATCAGTACTACGGGACTGATCAGCGGCGGGTGGGCTTTAACAAACGGTGGCGGACCGCTCTTTTATAACTAAGAGGGTCCGCACACACGCTTAGGAAAAAATAAAAAGAAAAAAAGATCTGCGCCCAAAAAAAACGCTGGCGGCAGACCGCAGCGACCCAGCAGGGCCGGGGTCACGCAGCTAAAGGTGCTACGAACCCACGGACTCCCACTGAGGTACGCTGGAAAAAATAAAAAAATAAAAAAGACTTTTTTTTTTAACCCTAACCTGTCCCTACCTAATCTAAAGCTATCCCTGGGGATTTCTGTGCCAAGGGGCCACAGAAAGGGGGCAAGGGGCACTTTTTTTTTACTGAGGGGATGGTGGGCAGCACGGGGCTCCGTCCTGCACACCAGATCTCTCTGAAATGGCGGGCAGAACGGAGCAACATGCTCCTAGCCCACCAGATCCCCTCCCATTACATTGTGATTGGTATGGCCACTTTGGCCACCCAATCACAGCTGTACTGAGGGGGGTGGCCACAATGCCAGCCCCCAGTACAGCATGGATGGTGATTGGTGGTGTATACTACACCACCAGTCACCATCTATATCCAGGTCACAGGGTCACACGTGCCCCTGATGACCTGGAACCGCTGCAGAACGCCGGTTAGTAGTTACCGGCGTCCTGCAGCGATCGCCGGTATAGGAGGTCCTCCGGACCTCCTCCGGCACACTGCCGGGATGTCTGCTGATAGAAATCAGCAGACATCCGGCTCCGATCCCCACCCGGCGAGCGGCGGGGAACGGAATCGCAGCGCATCGCTCGTCTGAATTGGCGAGCGATGCGCTGCGATCGCCGACATGGGGGGTCATCATGACCCCCCTAGGCGATATGCCGGGATGCCTGCTGAACGATTTCAGCAGGCATCCGGCTCCGGCACCCCTCCGGCTAGCGGCGGGGGGCCGGGATATGACAGGACGTACTCAAACGTCCTGAGTCCTTAAGGACTCGGAAAAGGTGTCGTTTGAGTACGTCCTGCGTCCTTAAGGGGTTAATTAAATAAATGTATTATATTGGTTTTTATTTAGACAATATATCAGGCCTTTCATTACAATTATTTTACTTATTTATTCAATTGTTTTATGCTATTTTAGTTTTATTAATGTGTATGTTTTTTGCACACAGCTTCTACGGCACTCCGGAAGTTGTCATCGCCCCCCCCCCCTTTTTTTTCTTTCTTCAATTGTTGTCTTATAAAAGCAAGTATTTTCCAGTATGTACACTATGCCTGATGAAGATCCCTGTTCGGGATCGAAACGCGTTGCACTGTATATAATAAAACAATTTCATTCAATCCTGGACCAGCGCCGTCATTGAGAGGAACTCTTTTTCCATTCATTTCTCCGGTTTCCTGACCTAGAAACGTAGTTCTGCTGCTCAGCAGCAGCGTGAGTTAACTCTTTCCTTGCTTGGCTCCTGAATGGTATACATGGGTCCAGGGGCGGATCCAGAGTCGAGTCTCGGGAGGGGCACTATTAGAGTATTTTGTGTTGGCGGACAGAAAACAAGGTGTTGCTTACGGAACTTACAATATTATTAAATGTATCATACAGTCCTAACCTTCTTTAAGACTCTTAGGCCATGTTCACATGTCAGAATAATAATCAAATATACCAATTGCCACAGAATGGGAAAGTGCTAAAGAGGTTTTTACCATTTAAAACTACAGCTCCCAGTATGACCTAAGCAGTTGTGAGGGGATGCTGGGAGTTGTTGTTTCACCCATCATAACTGCAGTGACTCCAGCTCTGATAGGACATAGTGAGGAGGATACAGAATGATATGAGTGACTACAGGTGACGTCTTCTCTATAGTCTTTCCTTATCTAATTCAGATGTACTTACCACGGGACTTGTTCCAGCTAAATCTTCTCTCTGCAGACGCCCAGACGTCTCCTCACTATGATTCTGATCCTCTATATGAAAACAATAATTATTATAAACCTGCCAGACACTGTATTCTTCGAATATAATACTGGCACACACCCTCTGAATATAATTCTGACACACTGTACCCCCTGAATATACAACACACTGTACCCTCTGAATATAATACCGCCACACACCGTACCCTCTGAATATAATACTATCATACACTGCACCCTCTAAATATAATACTACCACACACTGCACTCTCTGAATATAATACTACCACACACTGTGCCCCTGAATATAATACTACCACACTGTGCCCTCTAAAATTAATACTACTACTACACACTGCACTCTCTGAATATAATACTACCACACACTGGGCCCCTGAATATAATACTGCCACACACAGGGCCCCTGAATATAATACTGCCACACACTGTACCCCCCGAATATAATACTGGCACACACTGTACCCCTGAATATACTACTGCCACACACTGTATCCCTGAATATAATACTACCACATACTTTGCCCTGAATATAAACCTGCCACCCACTGTGCCCCTGGTATATTACTGCTACCCACTGTGCCCCTGAAAATAATTCTGCCACACACTGGGCCCCTGTTATATTACTGCCACACACTATTCCCCTGCAACATTACTTGCAGATGCTATGCTCTAAGGCTGACTAAAACAATGAAATGAAGCCACTGTGCCTATAGAATGAATGACGCCACTGTGTCCCCAGAATTAATGATGCCAGTGACCACAGAATTAATGATGCCACTGTGCCTATAAAATGAATGACGCCACTGTGACCCCAGAATGAATGATGCCACTGTGACCCCAGAATTAATGATGCCACTGTGCCTATAGAATGAATGATGCCACTGTGACCCCAGAATTAATGATGCCACTGTACCCACAGAATTAATCATGCCACTGTACCCACAGAATTAATCATGCCACTGTACCCACAGAATTAATGATGCCACTGTACCCACAGAATTAATGATGCCACTGTACCCACAGAATTAACGATGCCACAGTACCCACGGAATTAATGATGCCACAGTACCCACAGAATTAATGATGCCACTGTACCCACAGAATTAATGATGCCACTGTACCCACAGAATTAACGATGCCACAGTACCCACAGAATTAATGATGCCACTGTACCCACAGAATTAATGATGCCACTGTACCCACAGAATTAACGATGCCACAGTACCCACAGAATTAATGATGCCACTGTACCCACAGAATTAATCATGCCACTGTACCACAGAATTAATCATGCCACTGTACCCACAGAATTAATCATGCCACTGTACCCACAGAATTAATCATGCCACTGTACCCACAGAATTAATCATGCCACTGTACCCACAGAATTAATCATGCCACTGTGGGTACAGTGGCATCATTAATTCTGTGGTCACAGTGGCATCATTAATTCTGTGGGTACAGTGGCATGATTAATTCTGTGGGTACAGTGGCATGATTAATTCTGTGGTCACAGTGGCATCATTAATTCTGTGGTCACAGTGGCATCATTAAATCTGTGGGCACAGTGGCATGATTAATTCTGTGGTCACAGTGGCATCATCAATTCTGTGGTCACAGTGGCATCATTAATTCTGTGGTCACAGTGGCATGATTAATTCTGTGGGTACAGTGGCATGATTAATTCTGTGGGTACAGTGGCCACTGTGCCTACAGAATTAATGATGCCACTGTGACCCCAGAATGAATGATGCCACTGTGCCCACAGAATGAATGATGCCACTGTGCCTATAGAATGAATGACGCCACTGTGACCCCAGAATTAATTATGCCACTGTGCCCACAGAATTAATGATGCCACTGTGCCTATAGAATCAATGATGCCACTGTGACCCCAGAATGAATGATGCCACTGTGACCCCAGAATGAATGATGCCACTGTGACCCCAGAATTAATGATGCCACTGTGCCCACAGAATGAATGATGCCACTGTGCCTATAAAATGAATGATGCCACTGTGACCCCAGAATTAATGATGCCACTGTGACCCCAGAATTAATCATGCCACTGTACCCACATAATTAATCATGCCACTGTACCCACAGAATTAATCATGCCACTGTACCCACAGAATTAATCATGCCACTGTACCCACAGAATTAATCATGCCACTGTACCCACAGAATTAATCATGCCACTGTACCCACAGAATTAATGATGCCACTGTACCCACAGAATTAATGATGCCACAGTACCCACATAATTAATGATGCCACAGTACCCATAGAATTAATGATGCCACTGTACCCACAGAATTAATGATGCCACTGTACCCACAGAATTAATGATGCCACTGTACCCACAGAATTAATGATGCCACAGTACCCACAGAATTAATGATGCCACAGTACCCATAGAATTCATGATGCCACTGTACCCACAGAATTAATGATGCCACAGTACCCATAGAATTCATGATGCCACTGTACCCACAGAATTAATGATGCCACTGTACCCACAGAATTAATCATGCCACTGTGACCACAGAATTAATGATGCCACTGTGATCACAGAATTGATGATGCCACTGTGACCACAGAATTAATCATGCCACTGCACCCACATAATTAATCATGCCACTGTGACCACAGAATTAATGATGCCACTGTACCCACAGAATTAATCATGCCACTGTGACCACAGAATTAATGATGCCACTGTACCCACAGAATTAATCATGCCACTGTACCCACAGAATTAATCATGCCACAGTACCCACAGAATTAATCATGCCACTGTGGGTACAGTGGCATCATTAATTCTGTGGTCACAGTGGCATCATTAATTCTGTAGGTACAGTGGCATCATTAATTCTGTAGGTACAGTGGCATGATTAATTCTGTGGGTACAGTGGTATGATTAATTATGTGGGTACAGTGGCATCATTAATTCTGTGGTCACAGTGGCATCATTAATTCTGTGGGTACAGTGGCATGATTAATTCTGTGGTCACAGTGGCATCATTAATTCTGTGGTCACAGTGGCATCATTAATTCTGTGGGTACAGTGGCATGATTAATTCTGTGGGTACAGTGGCATGATTAATTCTGTGGGTACTGTGGCATCATTAATTCTGTGGGGCACAGTGGCATCATTAATTCTGTGGGGCACAGTGGCATCATTAATTCTGTGGGGCACAGTGGCATCATTAATTCTGTGGGGCACAGTGGCATCATTACTTTTGGAGGCACAGTGGCATCATTAATTCTGTAGGCACAGTGGCATCATTAATTCTGTGGGTACAGTGGCATCATTAATTCTGTGGGTACAGTGGCATCATTAATTCTGTGGTCACAGAATTAATGATGCCACTGTACCCACAGAATTAATGATGCCACTGTGCCTACAGAATTAATGATGCCACTGTGCCTCCAGAAGTAATGATGCCACTGTGCCCACAGAATTAATGATGCCACTGTGCCCCACAGAATTAATGATGCCACTGTGCCCCACAGAATTAATGATGCTACTGTGTCCCACAGAATTAATGATGCCACTGTGACCACAGAATTAAGGATTCCACTGTGCCCACAGAATTAATGATGCCTCTGTGACCACAGAATTAATGATGCCACTGTGACCACCGAATAAGTGATGCCACTGTACCCATATAATTAATGATGCCACTATACCCACAGAATTAATGATGCCACTGTACCCACAGAATTAATGATGCCACTGTGCCCCCATATGAACTTTGCCACTGTAACTCTCCATCTGTTGTAAAACTACAACTCCCATCATGCACAGACAAAAGGTCATGATGGTAGCTGTAGTTCTACAATAACTGGAGAGTCACAGATGGGGGAACACAAATTTTTACCTGAGAGCTTAGAATCGCCGTCCCAGGTCCCGCACTGCTCCGCTGCTCTGGCCTCTTCTAGTCAGGCCTGGCCAGAGCAGATGATGCAGGCAGCTAATGGTGCTACCTGCATCATAGGAGAAGCGCAGGGCAGGGACACATCGCTCCCTCGCTCCGGGCCGCGGCTATTCATTTGTATTGGCGTCTTAAAGACACAGCTACAAATGAATAAGGGGAGATCCAGCGGATGGTCCGAATGACTGGGGGACGCAGTCCGGATCTGGACCGTGGTCTGCCAGTTCAGTACCCCTGATATAGGACATAGATCAATGTTTCCCAACCAGAGTGCCTCCAGCTGTTACAAAACTACAACTCCCAGCATGCCTGGACAGCATTGTAGCTTTGCTTTGGAGACACCTTGGTTGGGAAACACTTATTTATGTCAGTGTTTCCCAACCCTCCAGCTGTTGCAAAACTACAACTCCCAGCATGCTAGGAGTTGTAGTATTGCAACAGCTGGGGGCACCCCTGGTGAGAAAGGGGGGGGGGTGAGCAGGGATTGTGCTGGGAAGGGGGGAGGGATGATGCTGGAAAAGGGTGGGCATGGATGGTGGGGGGTAGTTTATCTTACCTGCCTTAGAACACTGCTGGGCTCCTGTATCCTCCAGACACTTCCTGCTTGCTGGGGTCATGTGATGTTTTGGTGTCACATGACCCAAGCAGAGCAGTAGAAAGCTGCCAATCAGGGGGAAGAGAAGCCGAGTAAGTGCCGATAACTCCACAGACACGCTGTGTGCACGCTCCCTCTGCACTGCAGACTGAGTATACAAATATAGCTTGTGACAGGGATGAGCGCTGGGACAGGGTGTCACCCCACCACCCCACCATTCTAGGGGGCAGCAATCTCGGGGGGGGGGGGGGGGGGGGGGGATAATTGCCCCGTTGTACCCCCCCCCCCCCCTGGATCCGCCACTGCATGGGTCAGGGGTGTGGAAATAAATAAAAAAAAACTACTTGTTCAAGGGACTAAAGCGGAACACAATCTACTTGTCCCTCAAGAAAATCCACTTGTCCCGATTGATGAAATAATTTCAACCAAAATAGTCTGATCCCCCCCACTAGACCACCAGGGATGGATATAAGATCCTTTAGACACTGCTGACAGCGGTGATCTAATGGGTTAATAGGTGATCGCAGTATGTCAGACTATTAGTGGCGGGAGAGCTGTAGCGCCTCTTACACCCGAGACAAGACCAGATAAGTCTAGATGTAACTTTTTGATCACCTTATAAAAAATTTCTCACATGAAGTGACCAAAAATGAGCAATTCTGGACTATTCTTTACATTTACACCGTTCACCATACGGTTTAATTAACATTATATTTTAATAGTCTGGACATTTCCACATGCAGCGATATCACTTATGTTTATTTTTCTACATTATTTTTATTTAAAGAAAATTGGAAACTTATTAGGAAAGGGGCTTATTCACATATATACGCACTTTTTAAAATATTTTAATCACTATTTTTCAGTCTCAATAGGGACTTATGTGTTACTGGGGGGGGGGGGGTTCTGCTTCTCCAGTTTATATGCTGCATTTTGTGTCAGAAAATGCTGGAAGTTGCATTTAATTACTAGATAACTACAACTCCCAGCATGCCCTGATACAGCCTATGGTTGTATGGGTGTTGCAGCATGTTCCACTGTATAGTAGGACAGTTAAGGTTATTGTAGGACATGCTGGGAGTTGTAGTTTTGGTTTGTGTCAGCTGCAGAGCCATAGGCTGTGTCAAGGAATAATGGGAATTGCAGTTAGTAACTACAACACCCAGCATGCCCTGATGCAGCCTATGGCTCTGCAGCTGACCCGAACCAAAACTACAACTCCCAGCATGTTACACTTTATAGTTCTACAGTTTAGGTTATGGTGTAACATGCTGGGAGTTGTAGTTTTGGTTCGGGCGTGTTTGTGTGCATCCGTGGGGCTCTTGGTTGACGGGTGAGTATGAAGGGGGCGGGATTCTGGGGGTGCAATATAGTGCGGGTGCCACTGAAAATAAATAAAATTAGATGGCACAACTGCCCTAATGCCCGACGTGACAGTCCGCTCCTATACAAAACATTCATGCATACACATATCATACATACACCAGCCACTGCCCCCATATCCCCATACACAACCCCCGCCACTGCCCCCCCCCCACATCATACATTACATACACACATACACTCACACCATACATATACACCATACATATGCACACATCATACATAGGCCTGCTGCTGCTGCCCCCCCCCACATATCATACATTACATTACATACACATCACACACAGACAGACATCATACACACATTACATACACATCACAAACAGACATCATACACACATTATACATTACATACACATCACACACAGACAGACATCATACACACATCACACATACACTCACACCATATATATACACCATACACACATCACACATTACATACACATCACACATAGACAGACATCATACACACATCACACATAGACATCATACACATATACACTCACACCATAGATATACACCATACATATGCACATATCATACATAGGCCTGCTGCTGCTGCCCCCCCCCCACATATCATACATTACATTACATACACATCACACATAGACAGACATCATACACACATAACACATAGACATCATACACATATACACTCACACCATAGATATACACCATACATATGCACTCATCATACATAGGCCTGCTGCTGCTGCCCCCCCCCCCAAATATCATACATTACATACACACATCACACATTACATACACATCACACAGACAGACATCATACACACATCACACATTACATACACATCACAAACAGACATCAAACACACATTATACATTACATACACATCACACACAGACAGACATCATACACACATCACACATACATCACAGACAGACATCATACACACATCACACATACACTCACACCATACATATACACCATACACACATTATACATTACATACACATCACACACAGACAGACATCATACACACATCACACATACATCACAGACAGACATCATACACACATCACACATACACTCACACCATACATATACACCATACACACATCACACATTACATACACATCACACACAGACAGACATACACACATCACACATTACATACACATCACAAACAGACATCATACACACATTATACATTACATACACATCACACACAGACAGACATCATACACACATCACACATACATCACAGACAGACATCATACACACATCACACATACACTCACACCATACATATACACCATACACACATTATACATTACATACACATTACACACAGACAGACATCATACACACATCACACATACACTCACACCATACATATACACCATACACACATCACACAATTACATACACATCACACACAGACAGACATCATACACACATCACACATACACTCACACCATACATATACAACCACCCTTCCTGCCGCCGCCTGCATTCTCGGCCTCCTCACCTGATCCGGCCATGAGTGGACATCAGAGCTGTAGTCACCGCCGGTGTGAGGTGAGATTTCCGTCCTCCCCCTCCCCCCTCCCCCCCCCCCCCCTGCTCTGTGTTTTCCCTGTGCAAACTAGCAACCTCCCCCATGGTGGATTAGGTCCTGGGGAGACAGATCAGGGGGAGGGGGAGGGATAGAGCTGTGCACGGAGCTGTCTACATCCTTTCTCTCACCCTGCTGTGTCTTCTGAGCTCCGTCCATCCTCCGGGAGGGGAGATAAGTGGACTCTATGTCAGCTGGAGGCACCGCCCCCTCCAGACACTACTGAGTGCCGGTGTGAGACTTCCATCGGCTCCTGCGCCTTACACCGACATTAAAGAAAAATAAGGGGGAAGTCTGTCTGTCCCTGCTCGCCCGATACAGGGCTAAATCTATGAACAATTCACCTGCCCGGCGCCCAAAAACTACTTGTCCCGGGCGTCGGGCGATAGGATTTCCACATCCCTGATGGGTACACTATGTACCCCAGTATGCTATACAGCTGGCGTAGGTAAGTAGTGATGCTCTGCACCCTGTATACGCTATATATCACTCCTCACCTCCTTACACTCTGGACTGGGCGCTCTGCATCTGACCCATGGAGTGGTACCTGAAGGCAGTAAAAAAAATTGCCACAGGATCCAAAAATGATTGTTACCACACACCAGCAAAAACGCAAGAAAAAGAACACAAGAAAAACTGAAAAAATGCAGGAAAAAGCTGTACGTGACAGTTCTTCTGGCGTTTTTGCTGGTGAACAAAAAACCTCAATGGAATCCAAGCCTCAAAGCAATAGAACAAAATCCCTATGTCCACTTTTCCTGTGAGGTGCAGCTCAGGTGTACTCTGTGTGGAGATTTAGAACTTTGCACAAAATTTATCATGTGCCTTGCAATTGCACCAAATTTAGACCAACCAAAACAATCTACAAAAAACATGTACCTACAACAATGATAAATTTCCCCCAATGTATATGTGTGATTGTGTATATGTAGTAGAGCTGAGTGTGTGTGTATATGCAGTAGAGCTGAGTGTGAGTGTGTGTATATGTAGCAGGAGCTGAGTGTGTGTGTGTGTATATGCAGTAGAGCTGAGTGTGTGTATATGCAGTAGAGCTGAGTGTGTGTGTGTATGTGCAGTAGAGCTGAGTGTGTGTGTATATGTAGCAGGAGCTGAGTGTGTGATTGTGTATATGCAGCAGAACTGAGTGTGTGATCAGGTGTATGTAGCAGAGCTGAGTGTGTGATTGTGTAAATGCAGCAGAGCTGAGTGTGTGATTGTGTCTATGTAGCAGAGCTGAGTGTGTGATTGTGTATATGTAGTAGAGCTGAGTGTGTGATTTTGTAAATGCAGCAGAGCTGAGTGAGTGATCAGGTGTATGTAGCCAAGTTGAGTGTGTGCGTGGTCATGCTTATACATTTTCAAAGATCTCTTGTGCTGCTTTGAAAATATGTGAAAATTCATTTCCGCACCCCCAATTTTTTTTTTTGCAGCCACATTGGATTTTTTTTTGGCGCCAAATTTTACATTACAGAAAATTCTGGCGGAAACATCTCACAAAATATTCCATGGTTACTAGTGCCCAGTGATAACTGTATAAATAAAACATTTCTTTTTTTTTTCAATTCTTTATTTTCGAATATTGCAATACAACAGAACATACAAATGTAATATGAAGTACATTACATAATGCTAATCAAGAAGAAAGAAAAAGAGAGAAAAGCAAGATAAAGGGGTCGTGTGGGCTAGGCCCCAGGTAACATTTAAAAGGACCATTGGGCTCCTGTGTTGATGTATCATTGTAAAATCAATAAGACAAATCTATCAAGAGAAGTATTGGCCAACATCTACTTAAGACATACATAAAACAGGTCAGTCATACCTATAAGCATCCTATAAGTCTGAGGTGTTGTCACCTAGGAGCCCAGTTAATTAGGTGGAACTGTAATAGGAGTATGGTACTGAACATAGTAGGGTCAATGAACACGAGCACAATGTGTTAGAGCATTGACGGAGAAGAAAGAAAGAGGAGAAATGAAAAGGCGTAGGAATTCTCCAAGGTGGGAGGCAGAAGAAAGAGAAAATAGGGAGAAAGAGAGACGAGTGGAGGATAAAGAATAGATATAAGGTTTTTGGTCGTGGGTGAGGAGGTGGAGAGGGGGGGAAGGGTGGGCTGGGGAAGAGGGGTGGGGGGGTTGTCTATGGGGTCATTTGCTGGAACCCAGTTGCTATGTCTGATGCGAGAGAGGGAGAGCAGTGTCAGCATCACGAAAGCCCAGCCAAGGAGCCCATATACTCCAGTATCTGTCATGTGAGCGATCACTCCAACTGGAGAGCTCCTCCATTCTACACAACTGGGAGACCTTAGAGATCCATTGTTGAACTGTAGGAGGTGTTTCATCTAACCAATGTAGTGGGACTAATGCCTTGGCTGCAGTTAGCAAGTGTGCAATCAGAGACCTCTTCGACAAGGTGCAATCCCTAGTCCATAAGCCCAAGAGAACCACCTCTGGTGAGAGAGGGACATGCCGTCCCATCACCTTATCTATGATGCGATTCACTTCACTCCAGTAAGACGTTATCCTGGGGCATGACCACCAAATGTGAGACAAAGAGCCCACGCCCCCATGGCATCTCCAGCATGCAGGGGAAGCACTCAGACCCCAATGATATAATAACTCGGGCGTCCTATACCATCTGGCTACTAGTTTATAATGACCTTCTTGTAGCTTAACGCACCTAGAGAAGCCATGGGAGCCTGTTAGAATGGATTTCCTCTCCTGGTCCGTGAACTTGCGCCCCAACTCCTCCTCCCAGGATCTCAAGTACAACGGGTCAGAAGTTTGCCTCTCATCTCTCAAACAGGCATTAAATGTGGAAAATTTTGGCTTGCAGTTCGGTGAGAATTGCATCAACTTATCTATCCAGGTAGGGTTTTCACCAATGACATACACCTTTAGAAATGCAACACACATCTCCCTGAGCATATAAAGATGTAGAAAGTTAGTTTTAAGGTGTGGGACTATTGTGGATAGTGTCTCAACTGTGGGTGGTTGATTTCGGGCACATAGGGTTTTGACAGGGACGTGTTGAAAATGGGACCACAAGTCGTCCGCCTCTTGCATGTCAGGGTGAACTGCATATGGAATCAGAGAACTTGGAAAGCATGGAGAAATCAGTGTTTTTCCGTGGTTTCCTTGTGTTGTGCCTTTATCATAAGCTCTTTTGATAGTGAGTGTACCTTTCAACAGGGGATTATTAACATGCGAGAGGGAGCGGCGCGTAGGCAGCCAGACATGACGGTCCACCCCAAAGCCTCGAGAAGTCATTTGTGAGCATTCAAGTTCTGAGCTACCCAGTAGGCTAGTTCTAGTAGTGATCTCAACCCATCTATGAATATGGTTAGCTGTATAAAGCATAGAAATGTCTGGCATACCTATGCCACCGCTCCTCTTAGATCTAGTAAGAAGGGAATGTGCTAAACGTGGGCGCTTCCCTGACCAAAGGAAAGCCCCAAAGAGCCGTTTCCATTGCAGGAGATACCATTTAGGTAGTTCTATGGGTACCATGCGCAGTAAGTAGAGTATGGACGGTACAATGTATGTCTGTAGGAGGTTGAGTCGCCCCACCCATGAAAGGAAGGGTAACTTGTAGGAGTCAATTTTATTCTTCATTTTAGTCAGTAAGGGTACATAGTTAAGGTCAAACAAGTTGCTCAGCGACGAGGGAAGGGCTATGCCCAGGTATGTGATGTGTTTAGATGGCCATCTATAAGACGAGGAAGATTGTAGACTCGAGGCTATACGAGGGGGTATCGTGATGTTCAGTATCTCCGACTTACTATAATTTACTTTGAAATTGGATAGGGTTCCATACTCTTCAATAACGCATTGGACACGAGGCAGGGCTTCAGTAGGATTAGTGATCATTATGAGCAGATCGTCAGCGAATGCTGCCGTAAGATGAGGCCTATCCCCTATTTGCAATCCCCTAATCGCCCCATCCTGCCTCAAGGCCTGGAGAAGAGTCTCCATCACGAGGACGTACAGTGACGGTGATAGGGGGCACCCTTGTCGCGTCCCATTACATATGGGGAAAGGTTCAGAAAGAGTGCCATTGACCCTAACCCGTGCGCTGGGTTCACTATATAGGGACATGATAGCTCGGATGAAGCGATCAGGAATGCGATATTTGGTTAACACCTTGTTCATGTAGTCCCACGCTACCCTATCAAACGCCTTCTCGGCATCTGTGCCGAGAAGGAGTAGAGGGATCTTTTTTTGTGTGGCATAGTGAATAGCGTGCATGACTCGTAATGCATTATGCTTCCCCTCCCTGCCCTTCACAAAACCAGTCTGGTCCACATGAATGAGGCCAGGGAGGAGAGGGCGAAGTCTCATGGACAACAGCTTAGCCCAGATCTTTAGGTCCATATTCAAAAGTGAAATGGGCCTATAACTCGAGCACAGTAGAGGGTCTTTACCTTCTTTTGGTAGAATAGTGATGTGTGCCTCTAGGGATTGGGGCGGCAAATGGGTGCCTCCAAGTAACGCGTTGCACCACTGAGTAAGCCGAGGCAGCAAGACTGTGCCCAACTTTTTATAGTATTGTAAGCTCAGGCCATCTGGTCCCGGGCTCTTCCCTATGGGGAAGGACTTTATTACTGCCTCAACCTCCTCAGCAGTGCAAGGCTCCAGCAATGTTTCCCCTTCCAGTGTGGTGAGGGTAGGTAAATTCAATCGGTACAAGAAAGTTTGGATTGCCTGCGTGCGTGGCAATGGCGTGGGGTTAGTTGGGTGTATGTTATAAAGAGAATAGTAGAAGTCCCGGAAAGCCGTTGCTATAGGGCCAGTGTCTACGTGTTGGGTACCATCCGGCTCCACAATCCTGTCAATGTGCGTTAAATAAAACATTTCTGAGCTTAAATGTGAGTGCAGGTGCAGTGACCAATAAAAAAAAAAAAAAAATTCTATATATATATATATATATATATATATATATTTTTTTTTTTTTATGCCATTTTCAATAATAGTTTTTTTTTTATTTTTTTTTTATAATTACTTAAATAACACCTTTTCCCACAAAAACAAAGAAAAAAAACCCCCAAAAACAGTAAAACTGCAACACAATTTCTGTGATTTCCGGTATGAAATTTTTTATGTAAACTGGACTCTCACCCCTTTGAAAATATCATAGTTACATAGTTAGTACGGTCGAAAAAAGACATATGTCCATCAAGTTCAACCAGGGAATTGAAGGGTAGGGGTGTGGCGCGATATTGGGGAAGGGATGGGATTTTATATTTCTTCATAAGCATTAAGACTAAATTTAGAAAGTTAATTTGTTTTCCCTTAGTCTCCTCAGCAGCACAATGTGGGGTGTGTCTCCGCCCCTGTGAGCAAATGGGACCTGGGATTTTTTAATGATTTAAATAAAAAAATACCCCGGGACCTCCCCCCCCCCCCCCTGGTATAAAGCACCAGGATCGCACTAGAACAGTGAGTAGATTATAAAGCAAAAAGAAAATAAGGGAGGGAAGCTTGTGCTGCTGAGGAGACTAAGGGAAAACAAATTAACTTTCTAAATTTAGTCTTCCCTAGCGTCCCTCAGCAGCACAATGTGGGGATCTAGCAAGAATCACCCCTAGGGAGGGTTTTCCTGCATAGCAGTTTGTATAATAGACTTAGCGAAAGTAGTTTCGCTAGACAAAAAGGTATCCACTCTATAATGTTTTAAAAAAGTGAGTGGAGAGTTCCAGGTTGCGGACTGGCAGATATGTTCCAAGGGAACAGAATTACGCTCTGCCCAAGAGGCAGAAACAGATCTCGTAGAGTGCGCTCTGGTGAACTCTGGTGAAGTTAACCCTCTAGAGGTATAACATAAATTTATGCATTCGCATATCCATCTTGAAATGGATGGTTTAGATGCCTTGGCACCTTTCTTTACACCCTGGAATAAAATGAGGAGATTCTCCGCTTTCCTGAATGGTTTTGTTCTATCTAGATAGACCCTTAGGCATCTTACCAGATCCAGGGAGGTAAGGTCCTTCTGGGAAGATTCAGAGTCAGGAAACTTTGGGAGACAGATAACCTGGTTAATATTTGCGAAGGAGGGGACCTTAGGCAAAAAAGAAGGTAGGAATCTCAGAAGGACTCTGTCCTGCAAGAAAACTGTGTAAGGTTCTGCCGCAGCTAATGCTTGAAGTTCACCAACTCTCTTGGCGGTGGTGACAGCTAGAAGTAGCACCACCTTAAGAGTGAGGAACCTAAGTTCCACTTCCTCTAAAGGTTCAAAGGGTTGAACACACAATTGTTGCAAGACCAACGCCAGATCCCAGGGTGTCACTGGTTTCCCCGCTCTAGGACGAATTCTAGTGATGGCCTTGATAAATGACTTTATCACTGGTTCCTGAAACAGTCGTCTTTGTAAGGTCGCCGACAGTGCGGCTAGTTGGACCTTGATGGAATTTGGAGAGAGACCTTTGTCAAATCCATCCTGTAAAAATTCGAGAATTGATGGAGTGGATGGAGAAGAAGCATTGATCTTCTTGGTGACACACCAGGAGAAAAAAATCCTTTTGATTCTAGCATAGGCCTTGTTGGATGCCTCACTCCTAGAGTGAGATAGTGTTTCAAGGATGCGGTCCGAAAACCCTCTGGCTTTTAATAAGGACCTATCAACTTCCATGCTGTCAGATTGAGTGTCTTGAGATTGTGGCAGAATTGAGTGCCCTGAGACACAAGATTCTGCCTGACAGGAAGTTTCCAGTATATTCCCTTGCTCATCTGAATGAGCTGGGAGAACCAGGATCTTTTTGGCCAAAAGGGAATGATGGCAATCACCGAGGCCTGATCCTGCCTGATCTTCATTAATACCTTGGGTATCATCGAGATAGGAGGGAATATGTAGGCCAGTTTGAAATTCCATGGAATCGACATTGCATCCAGATAAAGAGATTTGTCCATCTGGTAAAGGGAGCAGAACTTGTCTAGTTTGCGATTGGATCTTGTGGCCATAAGATCTATTTCCGGGAGACCCCAGCGCTCTATGAGCTGAAGGAATATATCCTGGTCTAGAGTCCATTCTCCCGGTACCGTAAGACCTCTGCTTAGACGGTCTGCTATGATATTGTGTACTCCCCTTATGTGGACTGCGGAGAGCCTGAGAACTCGAGTCTCGGCCCATCGAAAGATCTTTGCCACCTCCTGAAGCAGTGGAACTGATCTTGTCCCTCCCTGCTTGTTTATGTAGTAAACAGCCGACATGTTGTCCGTCCTTATTTTGACGGCTTGTCCCAGGAGAGAGGGGGCGAAGTGGAGAAGGGCATAATATATTGCCCTTAGTTCCTTTATATTGGAAGAAAGAGGAAGTTCTTCTGTACTCCACCAGCCATTCACCTTTCTCCCTAGCAGGTGGGCTCCCCATCCTGCCCCTGAGGCGTCTGTCGTTAGGATTGACCACTGAGGTTCTACCAGAGACATTCCCTCCTGGGGGTTCGCCCACCAGTTTAGAGATCTGCGGACTGTGGGAGAAAGTTTTAGACACCTCTCTAGAGAGGAACTCCTCCTGTCCCAGGCCTGGAGAACCTCTGTCTGGAGAGGTCTCATGTGCCAGAGTGCCCAAGGGACAGCTTCTACTGAGGAGGATAGGAGTCCTAGGAATCTCATGAGAGTCCTCAGTGACGCTTTGCGGGGGACTCGAAGGAATTGATATCCCCTGGATATGCTGTCCTTCCGTGCTGGAGACAGATAGATTCTCATGTTGTGGGAATCCAAGTAGAACCCTAAAAAGGTTATTTCCTTTGTGGGGAATAGTCTGGATTTCTGAAGATTCACTATCCAACCTAAACTGTGGAGTAAGTCTAGTGTGGTGGTGATGTGATAGCTGAGCTCCTCCTGAGTTTTTGCTAGAAAAAGCCAATCGTCTAAATAGGGTATGATTCTGATGCCGTCTTCTGAGAATCGCCATCATGGATGAAACCACCTTTGTGAATACGAACGGGGCTGTGGAAATGCCAAATGGCAGAACCTTGAACTGGAGATGATGGAGAATTCCCTTGATAAAGACAGCAATTCTTAGGAATTTCCTGTGCCCTGGAAATATGGGAATGTGAAAATAGGCGTCTTTTAGGTCTAATGACGCCATGTAATCGTCTCTCAGAATGAGGGATTTTACTGATCTTATAGTCTCCCTCCGAAATTTCTTCTTGACTATAAATTGATTGAGAAACCTGAGGTCTATTATAAGCCTCCATTTTCTTCCAGGCTTGGGTACTAGGAACACTGGGGAATAGACCCCCATGCCCCTCTCATGTCTGGGAACAGGTTCTACCGCAGAACTTGAGATAAGCTCTAGGATGTCTTCCTCTAAAGCCTCCTGTTTTGCAGAAGCTAGAGAGGGGGATATTAGACACCTCTCTGGAGGGAGATACGTTAGGGGAAGGAAATAACCATTCTCCACTACATTTATGACCCAAACATCTTTTATTAGAGTTTTCCAAGCCTTGAGAAAAAAATGAAGGCGCCCGCCTACAGATAGACTTCTCGCGTCAGAATTCTGGCTTCTTTGAGCCTCTGGCTCTAGATGATCCCTTCCTTGTGGATCCTGATCCTCTGCCACGTCCAGAACCTCTATATTGCCTGTTACCTTGTGGAGATCGATCTCTCCTGGGTTGATTATAGCGCCCGCGAAAGGACTTCTCTGATAAAGGAAGGTTCTTCCCCTTCTTATTGGAGAGCTCCTCCATAATGGTGTCAAGTTCAGGACCAAATAATTTAGCCGGATTGAACTCCAGATTACCAAGAATGTACTTGAAATGACTGTCTCCAGGCCATGGTCTTAACCAAAGAGCCCTCCTAGCAGCTGAAGATAGGGCCATGTTTCTAGAAGCTAGCTTCACCTGTTGACAATTTGAGTCATATAGGTAGTCCATACCTAGGTTAACATATTTAAAGGACCTAAGTAAGTCCTGTCTACTGACCCCAGAGTCTATGTCATCCTGTATTCTTGAAAGCCAAGATCTCATAGCTCTTATGACCTCAAAGGAGGCATTCCCTACAGCACACTGGCTGGAAGATGCTGTATACGATCTTCTGAGAGTGACCTCCATGCGTCGGTCCATGGGATCCTTGAGACTAGAACCATCATCAGATGGGATAATGGTTCTCTTAGAAAGTTTGGCGATGGCGTAATCCACCTTTGGTGGGTTGACCCAATCCTTAGATCTTTCTTGATCCATGGGGTAAAGAGTTTTAAACCTTTTATTTATAACAGGTGCCTTCTCTGGGTTGATCCATTCTGCCTTCATTAAGTCTAGGACCGTGTCCTCAATCGGGAAAACTCTAGGCCCCTTGGAGGTAGAAGGAGCGTCCTCGCGGGTGGCTGGTGCATTCTCTGCTTGCACAGCTCTGATAAATTTCGGAAACTTCTCCATAGGGAAAAATACTTTCCCCTGAAGCTCCTCTTCCTCTGAACTAGATGATTTTGTCTCATCTATAACCCTGAATTCTTCATCAGAGTGTACAACTACAGGCCTATCGCTTAGTCTGGGCTTCTTCTTAGGAGGAGGAGCAGTGGTTAATGAATCCTTCAATTCTTTGATGGAAGAAAAAACGAAATCCTTAACCCAGCAGAACATGTCCTGCATAGAAGGCTCAGTGTCTGGTGGTAACCTGGGGCGACATGTGGAACAAATAGGATAATCGTATCCGTCAGGAAGGGGAGTCTTGCATGAGTTACACTCCAAATGCTTCCTCTTGTGGGAGGATTTCCCATGGGTCTCCCTGCGCCCTCCTGAACCTCCTGAATCCATAGAAGACATCTAAGAGGTAAGAGAAAGGATTTAAAATGTAAGGAAAAAAATCAACTCGCAAGTATAAATGAACTCCTCCTATCAGGGCAGTAAGAATACCTATTTCTCAGGTATATTAAGTGTGGAAACAACACACCGAATAGGGTAAACGTCTAGTAGCTTTCAGACAATAGTCTTCTGGCTCCAAGAGACCAGAGCCAGGCTAGGGGGCGTTTAAATAGCTGCAAATTGCGCCAAAAAATATAAGCCCCTCCCTCTTCCGGGTCCTGTGCCCGGAAACTTAATAATAAATCAAATCTCTTACCTCAACTCTAGGAAACCTTTACCTAACCATATCACCTAAGCACCCTTGATCTCTAACATATTTGGGCTCCCCCTAATAAGAACCGACTCTATACTGCTCTGTACGGATCCGCCGGAAGTGACGTCCCGCAATCCTCGGGCTACAGGAAAATGGCGCCGAAACCGGAAGTGCGGCTAGCGTGGGGTCCGCGAATCCTCCCGGACCCAGGAAAGATGGCGGCATGCAGCAAACCGGCGGATCACCTGCAAGAAAGGAAAAGAGAAAAGAGAAAGTAGGTAGGGGGAGCGTGGACGTCCATGCTCACACTAGGACAGACAAAAAACTCACTGTTCTAGTGCGATCCTGGTGCTTTATACCAGGGGGGGGGGGGGGAGGTCCCGGGGTATTTTTTTATTTAAATCATTAAAAAATCCCAGGTCCCATTTGCTCACAGGGGCGGAGACACACCCCACATTGTGCTGCTGAGGGACGCTAGGGAATGTTATTTTGTTCCAGGAATGTATCTAATCCTGTTTTAACCTCCTGAGCGGTATTCCCGAGCGTGACTCGGGGTTAATTTTCCCTGCCAGGATCGGTAACCCCGAGTCACGCTCGGGGTAGAATTGCAGAGTTCCCGGCCGGGCTGCACGATATATCGCAAAAGCAATGTGATATAGCGATGCGGCCCCCCGGGAAAACATGCGATTATCTGCTCTGGTCGGCTCCCGTTGCGGGGGCCGGCCAGAGCAGGTAAAGAAAAATACTAAAAGTCAGTGTTTCCCTACCAGGGGGCCTCCAGCTGTTGCAAAACTACAACTCTCAGCATGCCCGAACAGCCAAAGGCTGTCCGGGCATGCTGGGAGTAGTAGTTTCACAACAGCTGGAGGCCCCCTGGTATAAAAACACTGAGCTAAGTGTAAAAGGAAGAAGTAGTAAAATAAAAAAACCTTTTGCTCACCTAGTCCCGGTCCCTGCAGATGTCGTTCCCCTCCGTGCGGTCCGGGGTGTCCTCTCTTCACTATTCATCTTCTAGGACCTTTCACTTTTCAGCCAATCACAGGCCGCAGTGGTGTAAAGCCTGTGATTGGCTGAAGGGGAAAGGGCTTGTTCTGCAGCAGATACACTAGGTATGAAATCTGCCGGCAAACCTAGTGTATTTGCTGCAGGACAAGGTGAGAAGGGGGGATGAATGTGACAAAGGGGGGAATGTGACAAGGGGGGAATGTGACAGGGGGGGAATGTGATAAGGGGGGAATGTGACAAGGGGGGAATGTGACAGGGGGGGAATGTGACAGGGGGGGAATGTGACAGGGGGGGGAATGTGACAGGGGGGAATGTGACAAGGGGGGAATGTGACAGGGGGGGAATGTGACAGGGGGGGAATGTGACAAGGGGGAATGTGACAGGGGGGGAATGTGACAAGGGGGGAATGTGACAAGGGGGGGAATGTGACGGGGGATGTGACATTGTCACGATGCCGGCTGGCAGGTAGTGGATCCTCTGTACCAGAGAGGGATGGCGAGGACCGCGCTAGTGGACCGGTTCTAAGCCACTACAGGTTTTCACCAGAGCCCGCCGCAAAGCGGGATGGTCTTGCTGCGGCGGTAGTGACCAGGTCGTATCCACTAGCAACGGCTCACCTCTCTGGCTGCTGAAGATACTGAAGATAGGCGAGGTACAAGGGAGTAGGCAGTAGCAAGGTCGGACGTAGCAGAAGGTCGGGGGCAGGCGGCAAGGTTCGTAGTCAGGGGCGATAGCAAAAGTACTGGTACACAGGCTATTAAACACACAATACGCTTTCACAAGGCACAAGGGCAACAAGATCCGGCAAGGGAGTGCAAGGGAGGAGACTAGATATAACCAGGGAACAGGTGGGAACCAATTAAGCTAATTGGGCCAGGCACCAATCATTGGTGCACTGGCCCTTTAAGTCTCAGGGAGCTGGCGCGCGCGCGCCCTAGAGAGCGGAGCCGCGCGCGCCTGCACATGACCGCAGGAGACGGGAACGGGTAAGTGACCTGGGATGCGATTCGCGAGCGGGCGCGTCCCGCTGTGCGAATCGCATCCCCAACGGCCATGGCAGAGCAGCGCTCCCGGTCAGCGCTGACCGGGGAGCTGCAGGGAGAAAGACGCCGTGAGCGCTCCGGGGAGGAGCGGGGACCCGGAGCGCTAGGCGTAACAGTACCCCCCCCCTTAGGTCTCCCCTTCTCTTTATCGGGTAACTGCCTCCCCTGGGATGAGGACACCGGGAAAGGATGGAGGGATTCCTCAACGGCAGGCAGAACCGCAGGAGTAGGAATGGGGAGAGAGGGCAGAGGGCGAGACCTGGCACGGGGCAGTGTGACACCAGGACGAGGGCCATGAGGGGACACAGAAGCTTGCCTGATGGAACTGGGAGGGGGGGAGGGGCATTTCCTGTGGCAGGCAGAGTCCTTAATGACCTTAGGGGGACCGGATACAGGAGGAACCACAGAGTTACGGCAAGGGTTACTGGGAACCGGTTTTAGACAGTTCTTGGCACAAGAGGACCCCCAACTCTTGATCTCCCCAGTGGACCAATCCAGGGTTGGGGAATGAAGTTGAAGCCAGGGAAGTCCAAGGAGAATTTCCGAGGTGCAATTGGGGAGGACCAAAAGTTCAATCCTCTCGTGATGAGATCCGATGCTCATAAGAAGGGGCTCCGTGCGGAAACGTATGGTACAGTCCAACCTGGCTCCGTTGACCGCGGAAATGTGGAGTGGCTTGACAAGACGGGTCACCGGAATACGGAATTTATTCACAAAGGACTCCCGAATAAAATTCCCGGAAGCTCCAGAGTCCAGACAGGCCACGGCTGAGAAGGGAGAGCTGGCTGAAGTGGAAATCCGAACAGGTACCGTGAGACGTGGAGAAGCCGACTTGGCATCAAGAGACGCCACACCCACGAGAGCTGAGTGCGAGCGTGCGTTTCCCAGACGTGGAGGACGGATTGGGCAATCCACCAAAAAATGTTCAGTACTGGCACAGTACAGACAAAGATTCTCTTCCTTACGGCGATTCCTCTCTTCCAGGGTCAGGCGAGACCGATCCACTTGCATGGCCTCCTCGGCGGGAGGCCTAGGCGCAGATTGCAGTGGAGACTGTGGGAGAGGTGTCCAGAGATCTAAGTCTTTTTCCTGGCGGAGCTCTTGATGCCTCTCAGAAAAACGCATGTCAATGCGAGTGGCTAGATGAATGAGTTCATGCAGGTTAGCAGGAGTCTCTCGTGCGGCCAGAACATCTTTAATGTTGCTGGATAGGCCTTTTTTAAAGGTCGCGCAGAGAGCCTCATTATTCCAGGATAGTTCAGAAGCAAGAGTACGGAATTGTATGGCGTACTCGCCAACGGAGGAATTACCCTGGACCAGGTTCAGCAGGGCAGTCTCAGCAGAAGAGGCTCGGGCAGGTTCCTCAAAGACACTTCGAATTTCCGAGAAGAAGGAGTGAACAGAGGCAGTGACGGGGTCATTGCGGTCCCAGAGCGGTGTGGCCCATGACAGGGCTTTTCCAGACAGGAGGCTGACTACGAAAGCCACCTTAGACCTTTCAGTAGGAAACTGGTCCGACATCATCTCCAAGTGCAGAGAACATTGCGAAAGGAAGCCACGGCAAAACTTAGAGTCCCCATTAAATTTGTCCGGCAAAGACAGGCGGAGGCTAGGAGTGGCCACTCGCTGCGGAAGGGGTGCAGGAGCTGGCGGAGGAGATGGTTGTTGCTGCTGTAGCTGAGACTGAACTTGCTGTAGCTGAGACTGTTGCTGCTGTAGCTGCGACTGGAGTTGCTGTGTCATGGTGGTCAAGTACGACAGCTGGTGCTCTTGTCGGGCGACCAATGTAGGGAGGTCGCGGCAGCTGGCAGAGGAACTTCAGCGTGATCCATGGCCGGATCTACTGTCACGATGCCGGCTGGCAGGTAGTGGATCCTCTGTACCAGAGAGGGATGGCGAGGACCGCGCTAGTGGACCGGTTCTAAGCCACTACAGGTTTTCACCAGAGCCCGCCGCAAAGCGGGATGGTCTTGCTGCGGCGGTAGTGACCAGGTCGTATCCACTAGCAACGGCTCACCTCTCTGGCTGCTGAAGATACTGAAGATAGGCGAGGTACAAGGGAGTAGGCAGTAGCAAGGTCGGACGTAGCAGAAGGTCGGGGGCAGGCGGCAAGGTTCGTAGTCAGGGGCGATAGCAAAAGTACTGGTACACAGGCTATTAAACACACAATACGCTTTCACAAGGCACAAGGGCAACAAGATCCGGCAAGGGAGTGCAAGGGAGGAGACTAGATATAACCAGGGAACAGGTGGGAACCAATTAAGCTAATTGGGCCAGGCACCAATCATTGGTGCACTGGCCCTTTAAGTCTCAGGGAGCTGGCGCGCACGCGCCCTAGAGAGCGGAGCCGCGCGCGCCAGCACATGACCGCAGGAGACGGGAACGGGTAAGTGACCTGGGATGCGATTCGCGAGCGGGCGCGTCCCGCTGTGCGAATCGCATCCCCAACGGCCATGGCAGAGCAGCGCTCCCGGTCAGCGCTGACCGGGGAGCTGCAGGGAGAAAGACGCCGTGAGCGCTCCGGGGAGGAGCGGGGACCCGGAGCGCTAGGCGTAACAGACATGAAGGGGGGATGTGACAAGGGGGGGATGTGACAGGGGGAGGGGAATGTAACATGAAGGGGGAGAATGTGACAAGGGGGGGAATGTGACAAGGGGGGAAGAATGTGACAAGGAGGGGGGAGAATGTGACAAGGAGGGGGGAGAATGTGACGGGGGATGTGACAAGGGAGAGGGGAATGTGACGGGGGAGATGTGAAATGGGCGGAGGGAGATGTGAAATTCAGTTAAAAAAAATTGTACCGCTTTTGGTACACATTTCCAGACAGAATCATACCGCCAGGGAGGTTAAAGCTGTTAATTTTTCCTGCTGTGACCAGTTCCTGAGGTAGACTGTTCCATAAGTTCACAGTTTTTATGGTAAAGAAGGCGTGTCGCCCCTTGAGACTAAACCTTTTCTTCTCCAGACGGAGGGAGTGCCCCCTCGTCCTTTGGGGGGGGTTTAACCTGGAACAGTTTTTCTCCATATTTTTTGTATGGGCCATTAATATACTTATATACGTTTATAATATCCCCCCTTAAACGTCTCTTCTCAAGACTAAACAATTGTAACTCCTTTAATCGCTCCTCATAGCTAAGATGTTCCATGCCCCATATTAGTTTAGTCGCGCGTCTCTGCACCCTTTCCAGCTCCACAGTGTCCCTTTTATGTACAGGCGACCAAAACTGAACAGCATATTCCAGGTGAGGCCGTACCAATGCTTTATAAAGGGGGAGTATTATGTCCCTGTCCCTTGAGTCCATGCCTCTTTTGATACATGACAATATCCTGCTGGCTTTGGAAGCAGCAGCCTGACATTGCATGCTATTCTGTAGTCTGTGATCTACAAGTACACCCAGATCCTTCTCTACCAGTGACTCTGACAGTTTAATCCCCCCTAAGACATACGACGCATGCAGGTTATTAGTACCCAGATGCATAACTTTACATTTATCCACATTGAACCTCATTTGCCAAGTGGAGGCCCAGACACTTAGTCTATCCAAGTCATCTTGTAACTTATGCACATCCTCTATAGACTGTACTGTGCTACAAAGCTTTGTGTCATCTGCAAAGATAGAAAAAGAGCTGTTAATACCATCCTCTATATCATTGATAAATAAATTAAACAACAGCGGTCCCAGTACAGAACCTTGGGGTACACCACTAATAACCGGGGTCCAATCAGAGTACG
This sequence comes from Hyla sarda, assembly GCF_029499605.1. NCBI lineage: Eukaryota > Metazoa > Chordata > Amphibia > Anura > Hylidae > Hyla > Hyla sarda. The sequence continues at coordinate 78,277,368 of NC_079196.1, read as the reverse complement.
AATCATTGACCACCACTCTCTGGGTATGATCCATGAGCCAGTGTTCAATCCAGTTACAAACTAAAATTTCCAAACCCAAAGACCTTAACTTACCTGTCAGACGTCTGTGAGGGACAGTATCAAACGCTTTAGCAAAATCCAGAAACACTATATCCACAGCCATTCCTCTGTCAAGGCTTCTACTCACCTCTTCATAAAAGCAAATTAGATTGGTTTGACAACTTCTATCCTTAGGAAACCCATGCTGGCTATCACTTATAATACAATTATCCCCTATGTATTCCTGTATGTAATCCCGTATAAATCCTTCAAACAATTTACCCACAATGCACGTTAGACTTACCGGTCTATAGTTTCCTGGAGAAGACCTAGTGCCCATCATGTAAAGCAGAAAATATACGTGGACACGCCCACTTTTACAAAACTGACGTGAACGGTGTAAACCGCGGCACAAAGCTCTTTGAAATGTGTTCAATACTTTTTGCGCCAAAATTTTGGCGCAAAATTTATTTTTTTGTGCCGCAAAATTCTTTGAGAATCTACCCTCTGTGTACTTTATAAATATTTATGATTTTACTATTGTGCAGAGTTTTGTTCGGCGCACACTGCTGCTCCAGGACTTCTAGCTATGTGAGCAGTGCCGTGGAGGTAGAGAAGGCGTGCACGGTAGAGCCAGGGGGGGAGGGGTTATATATTTGCGCAAAACTTATCAAACGACGTGCACAACTTTTGTAAATTGTGTAAAGGGGCAGATCTGTGTCTACAACAGACCCTAATGAGAAATCTCCCCCAATGATTCTATAAACTGGCGGTCGATAATGAGTATATAGTTTATATACATTTTTTGTGTAGAGGTTTTTTTTTGTTTAATATAATTTTTAATAGGAAAGAAATAAAAGACATTTTTGAAAAGGTTTCCAATCTCAGTTTTCGTTACTCAATAAAAAAGATTTACACCATTTTCTGAACAATATAATTTCAGTAGTATGTACCGTATATAAAGTATACAAAAAATAAGGTTGCAGCAGCAGCAGCTCTCTTTATCAAAAAATTCGAGGCTCTTAGCGCACTTTTTGATCAAACGTGTCCCCATCCACCACACGGAGGTGACCTCTTGTCGGATGAGACCCTAACATGCCTAATCCACTCACCTCTGCTGGGCATATGGCCTCTGACATGCAGGATCCTCTTATATTATGCATGTTTTGTTTATATCTATGTATCTATCTATCTATATATATATATATATATATATATATATATATGCATTGTACTATATGCACTATATCTCTTCACTTTTTATATCTTTTGTATATGTATGTATTGTATTGCATGCTCTATATATTCCTGCACTCTTCAGGCACTGCTCCTATCCATTTAGATTTAGTATACATCATTCCTGCACACTAATCAAGATTCATTTACCGTATTTTTCGCAGTATAAGACGCACTTTTTATTCTCCAAAACTGGGGGGGGGGGGGGGGGGATTAAGTTGGTGCGTCTTACACGGCGAATACACACACCTATCGCGGCGGTACCGGTGGCCATCAACGGCCGGGACCCGCGGCTAATACAGGACATCACCGATCGCGTGATGATGACGGCGACGGAGAGCGTGGATCCCAGGGAAGAAGACGTCCGGAGCGTCGGGGATACCACGGGGACGCGGCGACAGCGAAGGAGCGACATCCAGGGCAGCGGTGACGGGTCCGGAGCGGCAGGGACACGTGAGTATTACCTCCTATCCAGTGGTCTTCAACCTGCGGACCTCCAGTTGTTGCAAAACTACAACTCCCAGCATGCCCGGACAGCCAACGGCTGTCCGGGCATGCTGGGAGTTGTTGTTTTGCAACATCTGGAGGTCCGCAGGTTGAAGATAACTGTTGGGTTCAGAATTTTTTTTTTCTAGATTTTGCGCCTTTAAAATTGGGTGTGTCTTATATACCGATGCGTCCTATAGGGCGAAAAATACGGTATACACTTCTACAAATATATTTTTTTACAAAAATATTTTTCTCATTTTTGTTTATGTTGCATGCGCTATTTACTGTATTTGTTTTACCATTATGCATGTTATCACATCCTTGTCATTTTTTTATGCTTTCATATGCCCCTGGATTATTATAATAATCATTATTGCTATTATCTCAAATGTATATGCATTATTTATAGCCATGTTATTGCCTTCACAGTCAGTTCTCCCACTATATATTTTCATTCTTTGTATTATTTAGCCCTGGGTCCGATGTTCAACTTATTTTGTATATCCCTCCATTAGCAGCGATCTGTCTTTCCCCCTAGAATTTTTTTGTGCACGCATGCGCAGTATGAGTGACTGTGGCCATGTTTTCGTTGCCGAACCCACTCTATAATGTGAATGCTCCATCACACGAGTGCCGCGGTGTCCAACGTCACTTCCGACCCAGCGGCTTACTATTTGGACAGGTGTGTTATTCCTTTTCTATTGGGTCACTATTATATAAATTCCGAACCTGTAGCCATTATTTGCAGCCAAATGTTTTAACATATATTGATATATATTTATTTTATTTAGTCTATTATGTACATTTTTAGAATCATGTTCTTTTATTAATAAAAAAAATATACATTTTCATACATCGATTTGTACTTTATTTGGTGTCGGGGTTACGCTTTTGGCGTTTGTAGGTATATATGCAGAAGGAATAAGTTGCAATATATAGGGGAAAAAAAGAAACATGGTGGTTGGGGTGCTGGTGACTACTCCCAATGAAGCAGAGCTGTAGTGTTCTGATCAATTCGGGAGCTGTGTATTCTTCCCCCACCATCACTTTCCTCCTCCTCCTATTCTCAAAAATGAGGAATCCTCCTGCCAGACTACCCAAATCTGTAGATAACGTTGGACTTTTTGTCAGAATGTTATTAATATTTGTATTTATATTTGTATATTATATTATATTTGTTTGTCTATGTTATAAAGTGATGTTCGTTCCCACCCAAATACCCAGTCCTCGGTATAAAGTCACCGCCTCCCCCCCCAAAAAAAAACACCCTATACCCCGAGTTTTCTATACCTTTATTTAATAATAAAAAGCTTATTTCACCCTATAAAACAAATAGATGTAAATGTCCATGTTTACACCTGTCCTCAGAGCAGTGACATTCCGTATGACATCACACATGTGACTTCACAAATGGTGATAGCTGGAAAAAGAGGTGCAGAGCCCCAGAGGCCTTACTCTGAGGACTGCAATCTAGCGAGCACTAGTGTTTCTATATTGTTTCCTTGCGCTTTTTATTTTATTTTATCATGATTCGAGGGGACCACATCAGCAGGGATGAGGTCAATTTGGCCTGTAGCATGTGCTGGACAGTTACCATCCTCCTGGGTTCCCTCTTCACCACCGGCCCGAGTTTCTGGTTTGAAATCACCAGCAACCAACCGAGCCGGAATATCACCTCCAGCCACCTGCAAGGGCAGAACGATACCATCAGAGATCTGCCCAGCTTGAATACTACCAGCAGCGACATAAAGTGTCCCACCTGGACGAGGACCAGGATCAGAAAGATCACCCCTGTCCTGGTGAGTAATCAAACCTCTGCCAGCAGCGACATGAAGTGTCCCATCTGGACCAGGACCAGGATCAGAAAGATCACCCCTGTCCTGGGGAGTAATGACACCACTGCCAGCAACGACGCGATCAACTGGGATTCCATTACCAACAACCTGCAGAGCGGGGCGGCCATCATCAAAAACTATCTTGGCTGGATCAGCACTTATGGTGACATGATCATCTGCCTGCTATGCTATATTCCCATCGATAACAACCTGCTGGACCGGTTCATAGATGCTGTTGACGACCTGATCTCGTTTGCTACTATCATCAGTGACCTGCTGTCCTGGATAGACACCACCACTGACTTGATCTTCTGGATCCCCACCATCACCAGCAGCTCCCTGCTTGCCTGGATGAACCCAGTCAATGAGTTTGTGACCTGGATAACCACCAACAGCACTATAGAGCTTCTTTACGTGATCTGTAACCCCACCGCCATCAGCTGGATCGGCTTCTTCAGTGACAGGCTCACCTGGATCGCCATCACACTCCAGCTTCTGACGTGGGTTATGCCAAGGGGGATAGTGACCAGCATCACCGGACCGATGGACTATATTAACTCGGTCAGACAGTTCCTGGGACGGGTCACCGTTGCCATCCTAATTGTCAATATCCCCGAGATTAAAGGTGTCATTACCATCATCGCCAGTATACTATGGGTATTCACCACCAACCTGTATGTATGAACACTGGAAAAGATGAATAAATATTTTTATTTGACAAATATTCCAATAGTTGTAATTATTGTTATAATAGACAAAGTAGGGAATTTATTATAAATCAGTGTTTTATATGTCAGTGAGAAACAAAAATATCTCGGAGTAAGGTGCCCCAAATGTATGAAGAGCCGCAGTTGAATATGGTTTCACATAACTACAACTCCCAGCATGCCCAGACAGCCAATAGCACTGCTCAGCCTCTGATTGGTGGAGCACTTTGTCGTACGGTAATAACTCAACTAACCCCTTCCCACAGAATGCCTTATATAAACGGCCGATTGGGCAGGTCCTTCGCGCATTCCGCCGTTTATAAAAGGCATTCAGTTAACCCGGCGATGCGCGGCATCGCATGGGTTAGCTGGCAGAAGTCCCGCTGTTACCAGCAGGAGACAACTTCTGCAAGCCTCCCCCAGGACCATCTGTGGATGGTCCTAGTCAGCAATCCCTGTGATTGTTCCCTGTGGACCAATCACAGTGTGTCAGCTGACTGGGGGGGGGTGTCTCAGCTGACTGGGGGGGGGGCTTTAAAGTTCATTTCCCTCAGTCTGCCCGTTCCTAGAAGTCGGGCAGAGCGGGGGATGATGAGTGCTGTGGGGGGGGGGGGGGTGATGGGGTGGCCCACGGCACATACCTGGGGCCGGCGGCAGGCACAAGTGGAGGAGGCAGCTGTGGCATCAGATGCAGCAGTGAAGATCGCTGTAATGTGATCTTCACTGTTGCTTCTAGGAGTTTTAAAACTACAACTCACAGCATGCCCAGCCTTTGGCTGTCTGGGCATGCTGGGAGTTGTAGTTTTGCAACATCCGGAGGGCCACAGTTTGGAGACCACTGTGCACTGGTCTCCAATCTGTGCTCTTCCAGATGTTACAGAACTACAACTTTCAGCATGCCTAGACTGTCTGGGCATGCTTGGAGTTGTAGTTTTGCAACAACTGGAGGCACACTAGTTGGGAAGCATTGTCTGTTTCCTAACTCAGTGTTTCCCAACCTGTTTGCCTCCAGCTGTTGCAAAACTATAACTCCCAGCATTCACTGACAGACCATGCATGCTGGGAGTTGTAGTTTAGCAACAGCTGGAGGCACATTGGTTGCGAAACACTGAGTTAAGTAACAAACTGTGTTTTGCAACCAGTGTGCCTCCAGCTGTTGCATAACTACAACCCCCAGCATGATCGGACAGCCAAAGGGCATGCTGGGAGTTGTAGTTTTGCCCGCCCCCCATGTGAATGTACATTCACATGGGCAGGGGTTTACAGCAAGTTTCCTTGCTGTAAACCCCTGCCCTTGTTACATAAACCCCTGCCCTTATTATGTACCTTGAGGGGTGTAGTTTCCAAAATAGTATTCCATGTGGGGGCTTTTCAGCTGTTCTGGCACCATAGGGGCTTCCTAAATGTGACATGCCCCCCAAAAATCATTTCAGAAAAACTCACTCTCCAAAAACCTATTGTCGCTCCTTCCCTTCTGAGCCCTCTACTGCGCCCTCCGAACACTTGACATACACATATGTGGTATTTCCTTACTCGAGAGAAATTGGGTTACACATTTGGGGGGATTTCTCTCCTTTTACCCCTTGTTAAAATTCAAACACTGGGTCTACAAGAACAGGTTAGTGTAAAAAATTGAGATTTTGAATTTTCTCCTTCACTTTGCTGCTATTCCTGTGAAACACCTAAAGGGTAAACAAACATTATGAATGTCATTTTGAATACTTTGAGGGGTGCAGTTTTTATAATGGGGTCATTTGTGGGGTATTTCTAATATAAAGACCCTTTATATCCACTTCAAAACTGACATGGTCTGTGAAAAATTCCGATTTTGAAAATTTTGTGAAAAACTGGAAAATTGATGCTGAACTCTGAAGCCCTCTCATGTCTTCCAAAAGTAAAAACATGTCAACTTTATGATGAAAACATAATATATTGTATATAATATAATAATATAAAGATATCTCCTGTATGATACAAACAAAGTAGACATATTGTATATGTGAATCAATATATAATTTATTTGAGATGCCTATTTTCCTTACAAGCAGAGAGCTTCAAAGTTAGAAAAATGCAAACTTTTCAAATTTTTCATAAAATTTTGGAATTTTTCACAAAGAAATGATGCAAGAATCGACAAAAATTTACCACTAGGATAAAGTTGAATTTGTCACGAAAAAACAATCTCTGAATCAAATTCATAAGTACAAGCATCCCAGAGTTATTAATGCTTAACCTCTTAAGGACTCAGGGCGTAGCCCGGTGTGAAAAACGGGGTCACACCGTGTCGGTCCCGGCTGCTAATCATAGCCGGGACCCTGGGCTAACAGCGCGCAGCATCGATCGTTGTGCCACGCGCTGTTAACCCTTCAGACGCGGCGATCAAAATTGAAGCCGCGTCTGAAAACGAAAGTAAACGCTTCGCGGCAGCACACTCAGGCTGATCGGGACATCGCAATAAAATTGCGATGTTCCGATCAGCTGGGACGCAGGCGGAGGTCTCCTTACCTCTCTCCGCGGCGTCCGATCGTCGATTGATTGCTCCAAGCCTGAGCTACAGGCTTGAGCAATCGAGCCCCTATCTGACTGATCCGTGCAAAGCTAGGGCTTTGCAGGGATCTGCATAGGAGATCAGTGTGTGCAGTGTTATAGGTCCCTATGGGAGCTATAACACTGTAAAAAAAAAGTTAAAAAAAGAAGTTAACAAAGGTCATTTAAAAGGGGTACTCCGGAGAAAACCTTTTTTCTTTTAAATCAACTGGTGGCAGAAAGTTAAACAGATTTGTAAATTACTTCTATTAAAAAAATCTTAATCCTTCCAGTACTTATTAGCTGCTGAATGCTACAGAGGAAATTCCTTTTTTTTGGAACACTGATGACATCATGAACACAGTGCTCTCTGCTGACATCTGTGTCCATTTTAGCAACCATGCATAGCAGATGTATGCTAAGGGCAGCATGGTGGCTCAGTGGTTAGCACTGCTGCTTTGCAGTGCTGGAGACATGGATTCAAATCCCACTAAGGACAACAATAAATAAAGTGTTATTATTATTATAATAACATCAGCAGAGAGAACTGTGCTCGTGATGTCATCAGGAAGTACAGGAAGGATTAAATTTTTTTTAAAAGAAGTAATTTACAAATATGTTTAACTTTCTGCCACCAGTTGATTTAAAAGAAAAAAGGTTTTCACCAGAGTACCCCTTTAACTCCTTCCCTAATAAAAGTTTGACCCCTTTTCCCATAAAAAAAAAAAAACTAAACTAAACATATGTGGTATCGCTGCGTGCGAAAATGTCCGAACTATAAAAATATATTGTTAATTAAATCGCTCGGTCAATGGCTTACACGCAAAAAATATTCCAAAGTCCAAAATAGTGTATTTTTGGTCACTTCTTATATCATGAAAAAATGAATAAAAAGCGATCAAAAAGTCCGATCAATACAAACATGGTACCGATAAAAACTTCAGAACACCTGTTGGATCCGCACCTACTTTTCGCCAAGCTGCCCGGGACTTGTGTACTTGAGACTTAGTCTCTGTTGCCTTTTACCTACACTCTGATTCTCTACGTTTCTTTTCTTTTCTTTCCCCCACCTTTTTCCCTCTAAGTTTCCCTGTTCTCCTCTTTAGACTGCTCCTGCTTCTCTCTTTTCCTCATCCTGCTTTTCGTCTCTTCCCTTGTCCTTACCTTTCTAGCTCCTCTCTGGGCTGACCTGGTGCCTTTACTTGGGTCACCTATTTAGCTGGCTAGACGCAATGTGGACTGTTGCGCCTCACCTGTCCCGGTTGGGGCACAGGAAGTACGATGGTTCAGATGATATCCTGGACCGCTTTTCCTGAGTATTGTGTTGTTTTGATTTGTTCTATTTGGTTTGTTCTTGTTTTTTCTTTTGTTTCAGGAGGTTTACCAGCTACACCTTTCCTTTGTGATGGAGGCAGTGTAACAGGATCGGTCGTCGCCTATTGTAAAGTATATGTGGGTGATGGTTTGCCTTCTCCTTTGATATTTTGCTTTTTTAATTTTACCCAATATGTGTAGGATAATATCACATAACGTTAGGGGCTTTAACTCCCCTAACAAACGGAAAATGGCTTTCCATACATATGTCCGCCTCAAACCTGACATAGTCTGTATACAAGAATCGCATTTTACTGTGACTTGTTACCCTAGTTTTCTTCATAAATCTTTTGTGAGAATGTACAGGGCGTCCTTTACCACTAAGTGTAGAGGAGTTGCTATTTTCTTGCACAACTCCCTTCCACTTGAGGTGACGGAGGCGAAATGTGATCCTGAAGGTCGTTATCTAATTATTTTAGGTACTCTGTATGGGAAATCTATCTGTCTTGTGAATACTTACGCCCCCACCGACAACCCTATTTTATTCTTTAGAGATATGTGTTCCATTCTTGACTCCCTGACTTATGAGACATTGTTGTGGGCTGGTGATTTTAATTTTGTTTATAATGGCAAGTTGGACCGTTCTAATACGGTTCAGTTTCGTAGGTCGGGGACTCAACAACGCCTATTATCCAGTCTGTTTGCTATGCACTCTCTTGTGGACACATGGAGGGAACATAACGGTGCCAGTAGAGGTTATACCTATTATTCCCCGGTCCAACGCCACTACACGAGGATAGACTGGATCTTGGTCAACGCTGCGACGGTGTCTCAGCTGGTCTATGCTCGTCATGTACCCGTGTCATGGTCGGACCATGATCTGGTGTTGTCAGTCTTTAATTTTATGTCCACTCTCATATTGCCATTTAGGTGGAGACTTAATGAGTCTCTATTGACTATGCCTAGAATTAAAACCCAATTGGAGAGTGATATTACTTCCTACTTCTCTTTAAATAGCTCCCCACAATCGTCTCCGCATTGGACATGGTTGGCCCATAAGGCTTACATCCGCGGACGCCTGATCTCTACGGCCTCGGGTATTAAGCGTGATAGGTCTAGAGTCCAGGCGGCCTTGGAGGCCAGATTGTCTAGATTGGTTTTTGCCCATCAGCAGGATCCTACCCCCTATCTTTATAAGTCTATTGCGGATACTAGGTTGCAGTTGGATGCCCTGCTTTCTACTAAGGTTGAGAAAGCTTTGAGGTGGACGGGTGCAACCTATTATAGGTTGGCTAATAAACCTGACAGGTTGCTCGCGGCTATGCTTAAGAAAACTTCCTCATTTAACCGGGTACATAGTGTTCAGTTGAGATCGGGCCTCCGCACATCCCACCCTGATCGTATTTATGAGGCTTTTTCTTCCTTCTATTCTCACCTCTACTCGGCTCCTCCTTCTCCCCCTAATTATTCTGCTTCTTTCAATGCCTTTTTCTCTCAATTGTCTCTCCCATCTTTATCTGCTTTGGACCGGGAGGCCTTGAATGGACCCATCACGGTGGAGGAGGTAGAATGGGCCATTGACCGTCTTAAATTGGGCAAGTCTCCCGGCCCGGACGGATTTTCTGCCTCCTACTTTAAAACCTTTTCCTCTTTGCTAATACCTCATCTTGTTTCCTTTTTCAACTCCCTTTTTTCTGGCGCCAAACCTCCCTCTGAATTTCTTGATGCTCTGATCACTGTCTTGCCTAAACCCTCTAAGGACCACACTCTACCCTCTAACTATCGTCCTATCTCTCTTCTTAATGTCGATTCTAAACTACTTACCTCTATTCTGGCTTCTAGACTTAATTCCTATTTGCCCTCTCTTATCCACCAAGATCAGGTGGGATTTATCCCAGGCCGACAAGCCCCAGATAATATTAGGAAGATCTTAAACCTTATCAACTATTCAGATGTAACTAAAACTCCCATGGTCGCCCTAGCGCTAGATATAGAAAAGGCCTTTGATACGGTCTTGTGGCCCTACCTGTTTCAGGTACTGTTGAAATTTGGCATTTCGGGTCCCTTTGTTAGCATGTTGCGTGGCATTTACTCGGCCCCAACGGCCTACTTGAAGCTGCTCTCCACTTCACCCTCATCTATATCTATAGGGTGGGGAACACGCCAGGGATGCCCCCTCTCACCGGCGCTTTTTGCGCTCGTGATGGAGCCCTTGGCGGTTGCTATTAGAGACAATGTTGACATTAAGGGCCTTGTGGTGGGTTCGCTGGAATATAAAACTAGTCTATTTGCAGATGACCTTTTCCTGACGTTAACGAATCCTTTAGTTACTTTACCTAATTTACTCACTCTCTTGGACAGGTTTGCTGGGCTGTCGGGGTTGAAGGTGAATGTGGCCAAATCCGAGGTTATGTATTGCAATGTCCCACCTTTGACACGTCAATTGATTTCATTAAATTTTGGGTTTCATGATTCCTCCCAAGGCCTGTCCTATCTAGGTGTTACTCTTACTTCATCCCTTAAAACTTTATATGCGGCAAACTATCCTCCACTATTTCGCTCTATTAGAGCGGATCTCACTAAGTGGACGGTACCCCATATCTCGTGGATAGGTCGCATAAATGTATGCAAAATGGTTATTCTTCCACGAATCCTGTATTTGTTCCGTTCCCTTCCCATCCCGGTAGTGAAAAAAGACATATGCTCTCTTCAACACACCATTTCCCATTACATCTGGAACGGGAGACGACCCCGCATTAATAAGACTGTTATGCATTATCATAAAAGGGTGGGTGGCCTATCGGTCCCCAACTTGCTGAAATATTACTATGCTGCTCGCCTGGCCCAATTAGCCCTCACACACGCCACGCAAAATGCCCCTAGATGGGTGGGGTTGGAGGCATCCCTTATCTCTCCCTACTCTTTTTCCACCTTGATGTGGTCCTCTTGTCCTGTCTCAGCTCTTCTCTCCTCTTTGGCGCAAATCACTCTGTTTTCCTTGTCTCTTTGGCGTCTGGTTCGCTTCAAATTCCGTCTGCAGTCTCCTATACCTCCCCTCCTCCCCTTTCTTTCTAATCCCTCTTTTCAACCTGGCATTTCCACCGCTTTATATTCTTGGTGGCGCTCTGCTAAACTAACTAAATTATCTGACCTGCTGGTGGGTAAACAATTGATCACCATAACACAACTCTGCTCTATACATACACTCCCGCCTGGGGAATATTTCCGGGCCCTTCAAATCCTATCATATTACTCCTCGTTGGGACCTAAAGGCTTTCAGGTACATACTACATTCTATGAAGCAGCCTTGCTTTATGGTCCTACGTTGCCAGGCATGTTTTCTGGCATTTATGCTCATCTAAATGCTCCCCCTACTGATACTAAACTGTGCTTCATGGTAGCCTGGGAACGTGACCTCCGTGTGACCCTATCTTTGCCCCAATGGCATGCTTGTTGCACGGCTATTAGTAAGGGTAGTTGGCAGGTCTCCTTGATGGAGACATCTATTAAAATCCTACATAGAGTCTATATGGTCCCTTCTAGATTGCACACACTATACCCATCGGTGTCTCCTCTTTGCTTCAGGGGATGTCAGACTACTGGTTCTATGCATCATATTTGGTGGAGCTGCCCTACGGTAGCGCAATTGTGGAGAAGGGTTCATGCGGTCCTGGTAGATTTATTTGGTGACCGCATGCCCAGTTCCCCATCTTTTTGTCTTTTAAGCAACAGACCCAGTAGGATGCCATTCCGCACCTTTCGAATGGCTCAATTCATTCTTATGGCTACCAGGATTCATATAGCGGCCCAATGGAAATCCCCGTTATTGTCATTTCAGAAGGTTATCGATAGAGTTAACTTTATTATGCTTTGTGAAAAATTGTCTGCCATTCGTGAGAACAGGGTGGAATATTTTGATAAATTATGGGAAGAATGGCAGACCTCCTCTTATTGCCCACCTATGCAGAATTGCCTTTCTCTATATTGAACTGGGGGGCGGGGAATTTTCCTAGGTATTATATGTGCTTGAGGCGACTGTTTGGGACGACCGATCCTGCCATTACCCTGTATTTGTACTGTTTTCCATGCAAATGTTCTTTGTTTATGTGCGAACCAACGAGATGATGTAACCTCCATGTTCTCTGTTTTATCTGTTATTATGTGATTTTATGCCTGTAAAGGCATTTTACTATTTATCTTTTGCCTTTTGTACTGCTATCATTATTCTTTTCAATAAAAGATTCTTGGTTTGACTGTTAAAAACTTCAGAACACGGCGCAAAAAATGAGTCCTCATACCGGCCTGTATGCAGAAAACTAAAAAAGTTATAGGGGTTAGAAGATGAGAATTTTTAACATATAAATTTTCCTGCATGATGTAGTTATGATTTTTTTCCGAAGTAATACAATATCCAACCTATATAAGTAGGGTATCATTTTAACCGTATGGACCTACAGAATAAAAATGATGTGTTATTTTTACCAAAAAATGCACTGCGTAGAAACGGAAGCCCCCAAAATTTACAAAAGGAAATTTTTTCTTCAATTTTGTCGCACAATGATTTCGCCGTTTCGCCGTGGATTTTTTGGTAACATAACTAATGTCACTGCATAGTAGAATTGGTTGCGCAAAAAATAAGCCATCATATGGATTCTTAGGTGCAAAATTGAAAGCGTTATGATTTTTAGAAGGTGATGAGGAAAAAATGAAAATGCAAAAACGGAAAAATGCTGAGTCCTTAACGGGTTAAAGTGACAGTGGTCAGATCTGCAAAAAATGCTCTGGTCCTTAAGGCCAAAATCACCTCGGTCCTTAAGGGGTTAAAATTATGAAATATGGTCATAAAAATATTAATTATGAAAAATTATGAAAATGTATCACTAGGCAGGTAGTACCCCCAAATTAGACCCCCCCATTAGACAGGTAGTACCCCCAAATTACACCCCCCCCCCCCAGTAGACAGGTAGTACCCCCAAATTAGACCCCTCCCCCAGTAGACAGGTAGTACCCTCAGATTAGACCCCCCCCAGTAGACAGGTAGTACCCCCAGATTAACCCCCCCCCCCCTCCCGCAGTAGGCAGTGATTCCCAACTGGGGTGCCGCGGAATTTTGACGGCAAATATTTTATTTTTTTATTCACCGGCCTGGCCTGCGCGTCTGAAATTTATGGCGCCGCGGGGGGAAGGGAAGTATGTGTGCGCTTTGCTGTGTGTGCACACATCGCAACCCCCTGCATTCCTCTCACCCAGCGGCTCAGTGAGTGAGTGCACTGGCGGTGCTCTGCCGGATTACCGTGCCGGTGTAGTGACCCGTGCCCCAGCATCCCCCTCCCCCCCCCAGCGGCCCAGTGAGTGAGTTCACTGGCGGTGCTCTGCCGGATTACCGTGCCGGTGTAATGACCCGTGCCCCAGCGTCCCCCCCCCCCAGCGTCCCAGTGAGTGAGTGCCCTGTCGGAGCCCTGAGTCGCTGCCCTGCCGGAGAGGGGAGGAAGGTGGAAGCTGCGCCTGATTACTGTGCCAGTGTAGTGAAGAAAAATGGCAAAAAGGTACTGTACCCTTTCGTACCCTCTGTTACCCCTTCTTAACCCCGTCCACCCCCCCCTCACCCCTGTCATCCATGTCCACCCCCTGTCTATCCCTGTCACCCATGTCCACCCCTCCCTGTCCACCCCCCTGTAACACATGTCTACCCCCCTATTCACCCCTCTATCCCTTTGTCACCCCTCTTTTATCCCCCTTGTCATCCTTGTCCACCCCCGTTATCCCTGTTCACCCCCATATCTCCCGTGTCCACCATCCTGTCATCCATGTCCACCTTGGCCACCTCTGTCCATTCCTCTGCAACACATGTTTCCACCCCCCATCCACCCCTCTGACTACCCCCCAGTCTACATCTGTCACCATTGTCCCTCCACCCTAATCACCCCTCTGTCCCTCCTGTCATCCATGTCCACCTTGGCCATCCCCCCTCTGTCACCCATGTACACTCCTCTACCCCCCATTCCATAGACTTGCATACGGGGGGCGGGGGGGTGACATCACACGGAGGCGGGGGGGGGGGGGGGGGTGGTCATGAGACTCTGGCCCCGTGGTCGCCACCCGGCTGTTTGTGAGCTGGCACCGCTGTGTGCAGCTCAAACAGGTGGGTGGCCAATACAAGATTGCGGGGGTCCCCAGCGGCGAGACCCCCATGGGGAGACATCATATCCCCTATCCTTTGGATAGGGTATAAGATGTCTCAGGGCCGGAGTACCCCTTTAAGATGTTAGCCGAGCTTTCTTACAATCTTACTGAGGAACCTTCTGACAATATTTTACCATTTCTTCTCACACTGTATGGTCACTGCAATTCTCTGTAAAGACGAGGTTACTCATTCCATTAACCCCTTAAGGACCCGGGCTTTTTCCGTTTTTTCATTTTCAATTTTTCCTCCTTAACTTTAAAAAATCATAACTCTTTAAACTTTTCACCTAAAATTCTATATGATGGCTTATTTTTTGCGTCACCAATTCTTCTTTGTAATGACATTAGTCATTTTACCCAAACATCTACGGTGAAACGGGAAAAAAAAATCAATGTGCGATAAAATTGATGAAAAAACTCTATTTTGTACGTTTTGGGGGCTTCCGTTTTTACGCAGTACATTTTTTGGCAAAAATTACACCTTATCTTTATTCTGTAGGTCCATATGGTTAAAATGATACCCTACTTGTATAGGTTTGATTTTGTATCACTTCAGAAAAAAATCATGAATACATGCAGGAACATTTATACGTTTAAAATGGTCATCTTCTGACCCCTATAACTTTTTAATTTTTCTGTGTTCCGGGCGCTATGAGAGCTCATTTTTTGCGCCATGATCTGAAGTTTTTAGGTGTATCATTTTTGTTCTGATCAGACTTATTGATCACTTTTTATTCACTTTTTTGTGGTATAAAAAGTGATCAAAAATGCGCTATTTTGGACTTTGGAATTTTTTTGCGCATACGCCATTGAACGTGCGGTTTAAAAAGCAGTATATTTTTATAATTCGGACATTTCTGCACGCGATGATACCACATGTTTATTTTTATTTACACTGTGTTTTTTTTATTCTTGGAAATGCCGGGTGATTCAAACTTTTATTAGGGGAAGGGATAATTGAAAGGGTTAATGATTTTTTTTTTTTTAACACTTCTCTTATGCTCCAAAGGATAGGGGATAAGATGCCTGATCGCGGGACTCCCGCCGCTGGGGACCCCAGGATCTTGAACGCGGCACCCCGTTTGTAATCAGTCCCCGGAGCTGTCACGCCCCCTCCCGTAGGCTTGCATTGAGGGGCGGAGCGTGACGTCACACAGGGGCGGAGGCGTGACGTCACACGCCGCCGGCCGTGTGGTCGCCGGTAATCAGACCCGGAAAGAACACGCTCCGGGGACTGATTACAAACGGGGTGCTGTGTGCAAGATCACGGGGGTCCCCAGCGGCGGGACTCCCGCGATCAGGCATCTTATCCCCTATCCTTTGGATAGGGGATAAGATGTCTAAGCACCGGAGAACTCCTTTAAGATACTGAGCCCTCGGCTATGAGAACATTTGATCTGTCTTAGACTGCATTCACACTTTGTTTTTACATTACGAGTGCCAGATACGGCTGGGGGAGGGGCAAACCGGGCTCTCCCGTATCCCAGCCGGACCAGCACTGAACTCCATTTACTTTAATGAGCCGACCGGAGTCAAACGCTGACTCCAGTCGGCTCATTTTTGACCCGTATGCGGTTTCCTGACCTCTAAAAAAACGGGAGATACATTTAACATTAAAACTAGATTAACATGCCAATCAGACCATGTTATGTATGTTATACAATGTATCTGTTCGCTACAATATGTAGGACGCACCACACAGCCCCTCCATAATCGATTAAATAAACATTGTTATAATATCCGTAATACATTTTTATTACATGGAGTCTCCAGGCATTGCGCACAATCTCATCCTGATGTACAGCATCCTATAACCATCATACCCATAGAGGCAATTCCAACACATATCTCAAATCGTTTTGAACAGTAGAAAAGAAAAGAAATGTATTGGATATATCGAATGGGTACTTTAGTTCCGGATGGACTTAATGAACTCTCAGAAGTGATACTGTAAAATTATCCCATTCATTTCTTGGAAACAAACACAATAAATACACTTTCAACTAATCCAGATATATTCATACTTATATGCTTCATTTAATGCCACTCGCAGCCATTTAACTCTTTCAACTGACAGTTTACCTATTTTCCTTACCTTATTTCCTGATATGCGCTTGTTCTAAAGCCGTTAGCAGCGATCGTTATATCCCCGCTCGCTCTCCCCTGTACTAGCCTAATAATGTACATAAACATGGTAAATGTCTCTACTTCGGCTGTTACACACTGCCATCTACTGGTGGATTTTCATCATAGCACTCAGCACTTTTTTATTTAACCCCTTAAGGACTGAGCCCTTTTTCACCTTAACCCCTTGGGGACGGAGCCCATTATGACCCTAAGGACAGGAGCATTTTTTGCAAATCTGACCACTGTCACTTTAAACATTAATAACTCTGGAATGCTTTTACTTATCATTCTGATTCCGAGATTGTTTTTTTGTGACATATTCTACTTTAACTTAGTGGTAAAATTTTATGGTAACTTGCATCCTTTCTTGGTGAAAAATCCCCAAATTTGATGAAAAAATTGAAAATTTAGCATTTTTCTAATTTGAAGCTTTCTGCTTGTAAGGAAAATGGATATTCAAAATAAAAAAAAATTTTGATTCACATATACAATATGTCTACTTTATATTGACATCATAAAATTTATGAATTTTTACTTTTGGAAGACACCAGAGGGCTTCAAAGTTCAGCAGCAATTTTCAAATTTTTCACAAAATTTTCAAACTCGATATTTTTCAGGGACCAGTTCAGATTTGAAGAGGATTTGAAGGGTCTTCATATTAGAAATACCCCACAAATGACCCCATTATAAAAACTGCACCCCCCAAAGTATTCAAAATTACATTCAGTCAGTGTTTTAACCCTTTAGGTGTTTCACAGGAATAGCAGCAAAGTGAAGGAGAAAATTCAAAATCTTCATTTTTTACACTCGCATGTTCTTGTAGACCCAATTTTAGAATTTTTGCATGTTGTAAAAGGAGAAAATTTTTACTTGTATTTGTAGCCCAATTTTTCTCGAGTAAGCACATACCTCATATGTCTATGCTCTGTGGACGCACTACAATGCTCAGAATAGAAGGAGGGAAATTTTGTTGAAATCGAAGTCGGGGGTCAAGTGCATTTATAAAGCCCCCAACAGAAAAAAAAACACATGTGACACAATTTTAGAAACTACACCCCTCAATGAACGTAACAAGGAGTACAGTGGAAAATAACACCTCACAGGTTTTTTGAAAAATGGGCCATAAATTGAAAAATAAGATGTTTTTACAATAAAATGCTGGGGTTACCCAATTTTTAACATTTTCACATGGGGTAATATGAGGAATTGGGTTACAAATTTTGGAGGGCTTTTTCCCCTGACTATGAAAATACATCCACATATGGGGTAACGTGCTGGACGGGCGCACAACAAGGCTCAGAAGTCATAGAGGTCACTTTGTATTTGTGACCTATGGCATATCAGTAGCTGACACATTCCGAGGAAAATACAAAAATGAAACACCCAAATGTGACACCATTTCAGAAAGTACCCACCCTGAGGAATGGGTATAGGGGTAAAGAGGACATTTTTAATGCACAGGTGTTTCCTAAATTTATTTTCCAGGAATGGATGAAGGGTAGCTTTTGAAAATTGCAATTTTCAACCTATACTCTGCTTCATCTTTCTGGGAACAACTAACATGTGACTCCGAATTGTCGCCTGGAAATACGACAGAGCTCAGCAAGAACTCTTCGCATTTGAGGCAGATGTTTGTTACGGACCTAACAGTTACATACATTCAGAGGAAAATACAAGAAAGGAACACCCACATGTGAGAATACTATTAACAGCACCCCCCCCTAGGGAAGGTGTATAGGGTGAAGTGGAGATTTGGAACAGACGGGTGTTCCCTTCATTTATTTTCCAGGAATGGATGAAGTGTACTATGGGGGGAAGAAAATTGCAATTTTAGTACTGATATGCCAATTATTTTCCCAGAATGATGACCCAGAGTACAGCCAAAAGTAAAAATGATGCCCGCCCCAAACCCTATACTCTGAATCATCATTCTGGGAAGGGGATGTGTGGGGCCGTCCCTATTCTGTTACCTCAAATGCGCAACCCGCTCAGGTGGAGAGAGAGAGCGTTGCGCATTTGAGGCAACTGCAAACCTCCAATGCTGTTGACTCTGTGACCCATGACCCATTTTTTAGGGGGAAGAAAAAAAAAAATATTGGAGTATTGGGAAAAAGGTTTTTTTTTTTTTGGGCGGGGGGGGATAGGGTATTTTGGTATAAAATTTGGAAGTCAATGTACCCTGGACTGGTACATTGGAGCCGAATTCTGGGGAATGAAAATTAGGGCAAAGGATGGAAAATTTAGTACTCCATGGAAGTGTGATACTCCCTGAAGCAGTCTATGCAGAGGCCCGGATTATCTGGGCAAGTGTCACACTGAATGGTGGTGTCCCTCCGTCTCCCCTTCCTGTAACACACTCTGCATTTCTTCTGGGTTCGTCCCGACCTTCTAGTGTTGGGGATCACACCAGGAAAGTGTTGGCCCAGGACGATCCGGGGACCTAAAGTTCCAGAGGTGCTCTGACCCACTCCTTGGCGGTCACCAAAGATGAGGGCCTTTAGAACTACCTCTTGGAACTCCAGGTATGTCCCTGTGTTGCCAGCGTTCTGGTACAGTATAAAAGAGTTGTACATGGCAACCTGTACCATGTAGACCGCAACCTTTTTTATACCATACACGTGTTTTCCGCATGGCATTATATGGCTTGAGGACTTGATCAGAAAGATCAACTCCCCCCATATACTGATTGTAGTCCAGAATACAATCAGGCTTGAGGACCGGTCCCGCGGTACCTCGCACAGGGACAGGGGTGCTGCCATTCCCATGAATTGTGGTGAGCATAAGGTTGTCCTTATACCGGACCAACAACAGGTTCTCATGGGAAAAGGCACGGGACTCACCCTGGGGGATAGGAGCATGTAGGGGATGGGGCGGAAGGCCTCTTTGATTCTTACGGACTGTCCCACAAGCGACCGTGGATCTGGCGGCGAGGGATGTGAAGAGAGGGATACTAGTATAAAAGTTATCCACATAAAGGTGGTAACCTTTATCTAGCAATGGGTGCAAAAGGCCCCAAACGATTTTCCCGCTAACACCCAGAGTGGGGGGACATTCTGGGGGTTCAAAACGGAAATCTCGTCCCTCATACACTATAAACTTGCAAGTGTACCCGGAGGTACTCTCGCAAAGTTTATACATCTTCACGCCATACCGCGCTTGCTTGGTTGGGATGTATTGCCGGAAGCTGAGTCTCCCCTTGAAGCTGATGAGCGACTCATCAATAGAGACCTCCCGCCCCGGGACATAGGCCTCCCAAAATCTGGCCCAGAAGTGATTGATGACCGGCCTGATTTTATACAGGCGGTCATACGCAGGATCAGTTCGGGGGGGACATGCCGCATTATCAGCATAATGCAAACATCTCCGAATGGCCTCGAACCGGGGACGTGTCATGGCCATACTGTAGAGGGGTGTCTGGTAAAAGACGTCCCCACTCCAATATTGCCTGACACAGGTTTTTTTAAACTATACCCATATGCAGCGCGAGGCCCCAAAAGGTCCTCATTTCGGCTGCATCGACTGGAGTCCAGCCGCCGGGTCTAGCTAAAAATGAGCCCGGGTTAGCGGCGACGAACTGTTGGGCATACAGATTCGTCTGTGTAACCATCAAATTAACAAAGTCGTCACTGAAAAAATGACCGAAAAAGTCCTTTTCAGTGAACCCGACAATGTTAATTTTGATTCCTGAGTCGCCAACAAACTCAGGAATCACGGGCTCGTGGTCCGCTGCCTCAGCCCAGTCAAGTTCTCCGGTACGAGGTACCAGTGACCTTGGCAGGGGGGCTTCACTAGTATGAGCGCCAGGGGGACTCATACTAGCATGGGGCACAGGGTCAAGGGCAGAGGAGGTTTGCGGCACCGCACGGCGGCGTCTCCGCCGCCTTGGTGGCTCATCATCTGAACTAGATGATGAGGAGGACGATGAAATAAGGAAGGTGGGGTCTTCATCGTCCTCTGAGCCGCTCTCGGTGTCGGAGGCAATTAGGTCATATGCCTCCTCCGCCGAGAACACTCTGCGGGCCATTTCCCTACTCTAATGTGGATACGGGGGGGGGGGGGTGTATGTGGGGAAAAACTTTATTGGTGTATGTGCTGCGTGTGGTGTGGTGCGATATTACCTCCCTAACCCTCCCTAGCCTAACCTAACTAAACTAAACTAACCCGCCCTAACAGAAAGAAAAAAAATATAAAATAGGGAACTTTTATTTTTTTATTTTTTTTTAGAAAGGGGACTTCTAACGCAAAAAAAGACCTGCGCCAAAAAAAAGCGTTTATCTAATCAATGGTGTGCGCACTGATTAGCGCTTGTGGCGGCAGGGGGTGCAGAAGTCAGTGGGGGGTCCGGCCACTCAGCCCAGAACAGTGGCTGGTGGCTTGTACACAGACCCCCACACAAAAAAAACGAAAAATAAAATAAAAAAAACGCTTAATCCCGAAAAAATGCACCCGCCTGAACCCAAAAAAAACGCTGATCAGTGATAAATCACCGACAGCGGTGGGACAGGCTGCACACACAGGTACGGTCCGGTACACGCCTGCTACTGGTGGCACGGAACACCTATGGGTGCAAAAAAAGAAAGCGGTAACCGAAAAAAGTGCCTTTACCACCAAAAAAAACGCTGATCAGTGATAAATCACTGACAGCGGTGAGGCACGCCGCACACACAGGTAAGGTCCGGCCACACAGTACACGCCTGCTACTGGGGGCACGGACCGCCTATGGGTGCAAAAACACGCTAGAAAACCCGAAAAAAAGCGCCGGCACCACAAAAAAAACGCTGATCAGTACTACGGGACTGATCAGCGGCGGGTGGGCTTTAACAAACGGTGGCGGACCGCTCTTTTATAACTAAGAGGGTCCGCACACACGCTTAGGAAAAAAGAAAAAGAAAAAAAGATCTGCGCCCAAAAAAAACGCTGGCGGCAGACCGCAGCGACCCAGCAGGGCCGGGGTCACGCAGCTAAAGGTGCTACGAACGCACGGACACCCACTGAGGTACGCTGGAAAAAATAAAAAAATAAAAAAGACTTTTTTTTTAACCCTAACCTGTCCCTACCTAATCTAAAGCTATCCCTGGGGATTTCTGTGCCAAGGGGCCACAGAAAGGGGGCAAGGGGCACTTTTTTTTACTGAGGGGATGGTGGGCAGCACGGGGCTCCGTCCTGCACACCAGATCTCTCTGAAATGGCGGGCAGAACGGAGCAACATGCTCCTAGCCCACCAGATCCCCTCCCATTACATTGTGATTGGTATGGCCACTTTGGCCACCCAATCACAGCTTTACTGAGGGGGGTGGCCACAATGCCAGCCCCCAGTACAGCATGGATGGTGATTGGTGGTGTATACTACACCACCAGTCACCATCTATATCCAGGTCACAGGGTCACACGTGCCCCTGATGACCTGGAACCGCTGCAGAACGCCGGTTAGTAGTTACCGGCGTCCTGCAGCGATCGCCGGTATAGGAGATCCTCCGGACCTCCTCCGGCACACTGCCGGGATGTCTGCTGATAGAAATCAGCAGACATCCGGCTCCGATCCCCACCCGGCGAGCGGCGGGGAACGGAATCGCAGCGCATCGCTCGTCTGAATTGGCGAGCGATGCGCTGCGATCGCCGACATGGGGGGTCATCATGACCCCCCTAGGCGATATGCCGGGATGCCTGCTGAACGATTTCAGCAGGCATCCGGCTCCGGCACCCCTCCGGCTAGCGGCGAGGGGCCGGGATATGACAGGACGTACTCAAACGTCCTGAGTCCTTAAGGACTTGGAAAAGGTGTCGTTTGAGTACGTCCTGCGTCCTTAAGGGGTTAATTAAATAAATGTATTATATTGGTTTTTATTTAGACAATATATCAGGCCTTTCATTACAATTATTTTACTTATTTATTCAATTGTTTTATGCTATTTTAGTTTTATTAATGTGTATGTTTTTTGCACACAGTTTCTACGGCACTCCGGAAGTTGTCATCGCCCCCCCCCCTTTTTTTTTTTTCTTCAATTGTTGTCTTATAAAAGCAAGTATTTTCCAGTATGTACACTATGCCTGATGAAGATCCCTGTTCGGGATCGAAACGCGTTGCACTGTATATAATAAAACAATTTCATTCAATCCTGGACCAGCGCCGTCATTGAGAGGAACTCTTTTTCCATTCATTTCTCCGGTTTCCTGACCTAGAACCGTAGTTCTGCTGCTCAGCAGCAGCGTGAGTTAACTCTTTCCTTGCTTGGCTCCTGAATGGTATACATGGGTCCAGGGGCGGATCCAGAGTCGAGTCTTGGGAGGGGCACTATTAGAGTATTTTGTGTTGGCGGACAGAAAACAAGGTGTTGCTTACGGAACTTACAATATTATTAAATGTATCATACAGTCCTAACCTTCTTTAAGACTCTTAGGCCATGTTCACATGTCAGAATAATAATCAAATATACCAATTGCCACAGAATGGGAAAGTGCTAAAGAGGTTTTTACCATTTAAAACTACAGCTCCCAGTATGACCTAAGCAGTTGTGAGGGGATGCTGGGAGTTGTTGTTTCACCCATCATAACTGCAGTGACTCCAGCTCTGATAGGACATAGTGAGGAGGATACAGAATGATATGAGTGACTACAGGTGACGTCTTCTCTATAGTCTTTCCTTATCTAATTCAGATGTACTTACCACGGGACTTGTTCCAGCTAAATCTTCTCTCTGCAGACGCCCAGACGTCTCCTCACTATGATTCTGATCCTCTATATGAAAACAATAATTATTATAAACCTGCCAGACACTGTATTCTTCGAATATAATACTGGCACACACCCTCTGAATATAATTCTGACACACTGTACCCCCTGAATATACAACACACTGTACCCTCTGAATATAATACCGCCACACACCATACCCTCTGAATATAATACTATCATACACTGCACCCTCTAAATATAATACTACCACACACTGTGCCCCTGAATATAATACTACCACACTGTGCCCTCTAAAATTAATACTACTACTACACACTGCACTCTCTGAACATAATACTACCACACACTGGGCCCCTGAATATAATACTGCCACACACTGTACCCCCCGAATATAATACTGGCACACACTGTACCCCTGAATATACTACTGCCACACACTGTACCCCTGAATATAATACTACCACATACTTTGCCCTGAATATAAACCTGCCACCCACTGTGTCCCTGGTATATTACTGCTACCCACTGTGCCCCTTAAAATACTGCCATTCACTGTACCCCTGAAAATAATTCTGCCACACACTGGGCCCCTGTTATATTACTGCCACACACTATTCCCCTGCAACATTACTTGCAGATGCTATGCTCTAAGGCTGACTAAAACAATGAAATGAAGCCACTGTGCCTATAGAATGAATGACGCCACTGTGACCCCAGAATTAATGATGCCAGTGACCACAGAATTAATGATGCCACTGTGCCTATAGAATGAATGATGCCACTGTGACCCCAGAATTAATGATGCCACTGTGCCCACAGAATTAATGATGCCACTGTGCCTATAGAAAGAATGATGCCACTGTGACCCCAGAATGAATGATGCCACTGTGACCCCAGAATGAATGATGCCACTGTGCCTATAGAATGAATGATGTCACTGTGCCTATAGAATGAATGATGTCACTGTGACCCCAGAATTAATGATGCCACTGTACCCACAGAATTAATCATGCCACTGTACCCACAGAATTAATCATGCCACTGTACCCACAGAATTAATGATGCCACTGTACCCACAGAATTAATGAAGCCACTGTACCCACAGAATTAATGATGCCACAGTACCCACAGAATTAATCATGCCACTGTACCCACAGAATTAATCATGCCACTGTACCACAGAATTAATGATGCCACTGTGACCACAGAATTAATGATGCCACTGTGACCACAGAATTGATGATGCCACTGTGACCACAGAATTAATCATGCCACTTTACCCACAGAATTAATCATGCCACTGTACCCACAGAATTAATCATGCCACTGTACCCACAGAATTAATCATGCCACTGTACCCACAGAATTAATGATGCCACTGTGGGTACAGTGGCATCATTAATTCTGTGGTCACAGTGGCATCATTAATTCTGTGGGTACAGTGGCATGATTAATTCTGTGGGTACAGTGGCATGATTAATTATGTGGGTACAGTGGCATGATTAATTCTGTGGTCACAGTGGCATCATTAAATCTGTGGGTACAGTGGCATGATTAATTCTGTGGTCACAGTGGCATCATCAATTCTGTGGTCACAGTGGCATCATTAATTCTGTGGTCACAGTGGCATCGTTAATTCTGTGGGTACAGTGGCATGATTAATTCTGTGGGTACAGTGGCATCATTAATTCTGTGGTTACAGTGGCATCATTAATTCTGTGGGTACAGTGGCATCATTAATTATATGGGTACAGTGGCATCACTTATTTGGTGGTCACAGTGGAATCCTTAATTCTGTGGTCACAGTGGCATCATTAATTCTGTGGGTACTGTGGCATCATTAATTCTGTGGTCACAGTGGCATCATTAATTCTGTGGTCACAGTGGCATCATCAATTCTGTGGTCACAGTGGCATCATCAATTCTGTGGTCACAGTGGCATGATTAATTCTGTGGTCACAGTGGCATGATTAATTCTGTGGGTACAGTGGCATCATTAATTCTGTGGGTACTGTGGCATCATTAATTCTGTGGGTACTGTGGCATCATTAATTCTGTGGGTACTGTGGCATCATTAATTCTGTGGGTACAGTGGCATGATTAATTCAGTGGTCACAGTGGCATGATTAATTCTGTGGGTACAGTGGCATGATTAATTCTGTGGGTACAGTGGCATGATTAATTCTGGGGTCACAGTGGCATCATTCATTCTATAGGCACAGTGGCATCATTAATTCTGTGGGCACAGTGGCATCATTAATTCTGGGGTCACAGTGGCGTCATTCATTCTATAGGCACAGTGGCATCATTCATTCTGTGGGCACAGTGGCATCATTCATTCTGGGGTCACAGTGGCGTCATTCATTCTATAGGCACAGTGGCATCATTTTATTGTTTTAAGAGACACAGAGGTGCAATTAGTCAGCGTTAGAGCATAGCATCTGCAAGTAATGTTGCAGGGGAATAGTGTGTGGCAGTAATATAACAGGGGCCCAGTGTGTGGCAGAATTATTTTCAGGGGTACAGTGGGTAGCAGTAATATACCAGGGGCACAGTGGGTAGCAGTAATATACCAGGGACACAGTGGGTGGCAGGTTTATATTCAGGGCAAAGTATGTGGTAGTATTATATTCAGGGATACAGTGTGTGGCAGTAGTATATTCAGGGCTACAGTGTGTGGCAGTATTATATTCGGGGGTACAGTGTGTGGCAGTATTATATTCAGGGGCCCTGTGTGTGGCAGTATTATATTCAGGGGCCAAGTGTGTGGCAGTATTATATTCAGGGGGTACAGTGTGTGGAAGTATTATATTGAGGGGTACAGTGTGTGGCAGTATTATATTCAGTGGGTACAGTGTGTGTGGCAGTATTATATCCAGTGGTTACAGTGTGCAGCAGTATTCAGGTTATACATCCTCCACACTTCAGTTGTTAGTTTGCTATTGCCTTCATGGCGCTGAGGCCGCTAGGTGTGCACCAAGCATTAGCATACAGCTTGGACCTTTACCGGATGGCAGACCTGGATAAGCGGACCCTCACTAAAAATAGGTGAGAACCCCTGGTCTATATATATTCCCTATCTATCTATGTCAGTGTTTCCCAACCAGGGTGCCTCCAGCTGTTGCAAAACTACAACTCCCAGCATGCTGGGGTGACACCATTTTCTACCGCAACGGGTGACACCAACCCTAGCAACGCCACTGGCTGTGAGTACACAGCGTGTGAGCTGCGGGGTCGCGATCCACTGCAGGCCGGCGCGATGACTTCACATCATCGCGCCGGCGCCCGGAAATCCCGTCCCCGCGGCCGGCATACAGTAAGTACTAAGAGTATGCTCAGGGCCCAGGGGATTCGGGGGACAGAATATGTGCCAGGAGGATGGGGATTTAAAAACTTAGGGGAATTTTTAATGTGAGGGGCTGCAAGGCAAAGCACTGGGGGCACTATATGTGAAGAGCACATGACAGGGGGGCCCTCTGTGCTGTGCCCCTCACATATAATGCCCCTTGTGCTGTGCCCACACATATAAATTATATGTGTGGGGGGCACAGCACAGGGGGTATTATATGTGAGGGGCACAGCACAGGGGGCATTATATGTATGGGGCACAGCACAGGGGGCATTATATGATATAATTCCCCCTGTGCTGTGCCCCACAGATATAATGCCCCCTGTGCTGTGCCCCACACATATAATGCCCCCATCATGCGCCCCTCATATATAATGCCCCATCATGCGCCCCTCATATATAATGCCACCATCCTGTGCCCCTCATATATAATGCGCCATCATGCGCCCCTCACATATAATGCCCCCTGTGCTGTGCCCCTCACATATAATGCTCCTGTCATGTGCCCCAAACATATAATGCCCCCTGTGCTGTGCCCCTCACATATAATGCCCCCTGAGGGGACAGGACATGGGGGCATTATATGTGAGGGGCGCATGATGGGGGCATTATATGTGAGGGGCAAAGAACGGGGGCATTATATGTGAGGGGCAGAGAACGGGGGCATTATATGTGAAGGGCACAGCATGGGGCATTATATGTGAGGGGTGCATGATGGGGGCATTATATGTGAGGGGGGCATTATATGTGAGGGGTGCATGATGGGGGCATTATATATGAGGGGCACATGATCGGGGCATTATATGTGAGGGGCAAAGAACGGGGGCATTATTTGTGAGGGGCACAGCACGGGGGCATTATATGTGAGGGGCACAGCAAAGGGGACATTATATGTGAGGGGCACAGCAAAGGGGACATTATATGTGAGGGGCACAGCACGGGGGGCATTATATGTGAGGGGCACATGATGGGGGCATTATATGTGAGGGACGCATGATGGGGGCATTATATGTGAGGGGCAAAGAACGGGGGAATTATATGTGAAGGGCACAGCACAGGGGGCATTATATGTTAGGGGCACAGGGCATTACTATGTGGGGGGAACGGGACTGGTCATAATTATTATATGAAGAGGCACAAGATGGAGCATTATTACTATATGTGAAGGCAAAGAGTGTTCTGCATTTCAGAAGTATAGTGTATATTATGAGGAATTTCTGGGGTGTTACATTTTTTTATGAGCAACAATACATTTGGGTATTTTATTCAGAGGGAGCACTGCACAGCAAGTTATATTCAGAGAGTGCAGTGTGTGGTAGTATTATATTCAGAGAGTGCAGTGTGTGGTAGTATTATATTCAGAGAGTGCAGTGTGTGGTAGTATTATATTCAGAGAGTGCAGTGTGTGGTAGTATTATATTCAGAGAGTGCAGTGTGGGGTAGTATTATATTCAGAGAGTGCAGTGTGTGGTAGTATTATATTCAGAGAGTGCAGTGTGGGGTAGTATTATATTCAGAGAGTGCAGTGTGTGGTAGTATTATATTCAGAGAGTGCAGTGTGTGGTAGTATTATATTCAGAGAGTGCAGTGTGTGGTAGTATTATATTCAGAGAGTGCAGTGTGGGGTAGTATTATATTCAGAGAGTGCAGTGTGGGGTAGTATTATATTCAGAGAGTGCAGTGTGTGGTAGTATTATATTCAGAGAGTGCACTGCACAGCAAGTTATATTCATAGAGTGCAGTGTGTGGTAGTATTATATTCAGAGAGTGCAGTGTGGGGTAGTATTATATTCAGAGAGTGCAGTGTGGGGTAGTATTATATTCAGAGAGTGCAGTGTGTGGTAGTATTATATTCAGAGAGTGCAGTGTGTGGTAGTATTATATTCAGAGGGTGCACTGCACAGCAAGTTATATTCAGAGAGTGCAGTGTGTGGTAGTATTATATTCAGAGGGTACAGTGTGTGGTAGTATTATATTCAGAGAGTGCAGTGTGAGGTAGTATTATATTCAGAGAGTGCAGTGTGGGGTAGTATTATATTCAGAGAGTGCAGTGTGTGGTAGTATTATATTCAGAGAGTGCAGTGTGTGGTAGTATTATATTCAGAGGGTACGGTGTGTGGCGGTATTATTTTCAGAGGGTACAGTGTGTTGTATATTCAGGGGGTACAGTGTGTCAGAATTATATTCAGAGGGTGTGTGCCAGTATTATATTCGAAGAATACAGTGTCTGGCAGGTTTATTATAATTATTGTTTTCATATAGAGGATCAGAATCATAGTGAGGAGACGTCTGGGCGTCTGCAGAGAGAAGATTTAGCTGGAACAAGTCCCGTGGTAAGTACATCTGAATTAGATAAGGAAAGACTATAGAGAAGACGTCACCTGTAGTCACTCATATCATTCTGTATCCTCCTCACTATGTCCTATCAGAGCTGGAGTGACTGCAGTTATGATTGGTGAAACAATAACTCCCAGCATCCCCTCACAACTGCTTAGGTCATACTGGGAGCTGTAGTTTTAAATGGTAAAAACCTCTTCCCCTTTCCCATTCTGTGGCAATTGGTATATTTGATTATTATTCTGACATGTGAACATGGCCTAAGAGTCTTAAAGAAGGTTAGGACTGTATGATACATTTAATAATATTGTAAGTTCCGTAAGCAACACCTTGTTTTCTGTCCGCCAACACAAAATACTCTAATAGTGCCCCTCCCGAGACTCGACTCTGGATCCGCCCCTGGACCCATGTATACCATTCAGGAGCCAAGCAAGGAAAGAGTTAACTCACGCTGCTGCTGAGCAGCAGAACTACGGTTCTAGGTCAGGAAACCGGAGAAATGAATGGAAAAAGAGTTCCTCTCAATGACGGCGCTGGTCCAGGATTGAATGAAATTGTTTTATTATATACAGTGCAACGCGTTTCGATCCCGAACAGGGATCTTCATCAGGCATAGTGTACATACTGGAAAATACTTGCTTTTATAAGACAACAATTGAAGAAAAAAAAAAAAGGGGGGGGGGGGGGGGCGATGACAACTTCCGGAGTGCCGTAGAAGCTGTGTGCAAAAAACATACACATTAATAAAACTAAAATAGCATAAAACAATTGAATAAATAAGTAAAATAATTGTAATGAAAGGCCTGATATATTGTCTAAATAAAAACCAATATAATACATTTATTTAATTAACCCCTTAAGGACGCAGGACGTACTCAAACTACCCCTTTTCCGAGTCCTTAAGGACTCAGGATGTTTGAGTACGTCCTGTCATATCCCGGCCCCCCGCCGCTAGCCGGAGGGGCGCTGGAGCCGGATGCCTGCTGAAATCGTTCAGCAGGCATCCCGGCATATCGCCTAGGGGGGTCATGATGACCCCCCCATGTCGGCGATCGCAGCGCATCGCTCGCCAATTCAGACGAGCGATGCGCTGCGATTCCGTTCCCCGCCGCTCGCCGGGCGGGGATCGGAGCCGGATGTCTGCTGATTTCTATCAGCAGACATCCCGGCAGTGTGCCGGAGGAGGTCCGGAGGACCTCCTATACCGGCGATTGCTGCAGGACGCCGGTAACTACTAACCGGCGTTCTGCAGCGGTTCCAGGTCATCAGGGTCACGTGTGACCCTGTGACCTGGATATAGATGGTGACTGGTGGTGTAGTATACACCACCAATCACCATCCATGCTGTACTGGGGGCTGGCATTGTGGCCACCCCCCTCAGTACAGCTGTGATTGGGTGGCCAAAGTGGCCATACCAATCACAATGTAATGGGAGGGGATCTGGTGGGCTAGGAGCATGTTGCTCCGTTCTGCCCGCCATTTCAGAGAGATCTGGTGTGCAGGACGGAGCCCCGTGCTGCCCACCATCCCCTCAGTAAAAAAAAAGTGCCCCTTGCCCCCTTTCTGTGGCCCCTTGGCACAGAAATCCCCAGGGATAGCTTTAGATTAGGTAGGGACAGGTTAGGGTTAAAAAAAAAAAAGTATTTTTTATTTTTTCCAGCGTACCTCAGTGGGTGTCCGTGGGTCCGTAGCACCTTTAGCTGCGTGACCCCGGCCCTGCTGGGTCGCTGCGGTCTGCCGCCAGCGTTTTTTTTGGGCGCAGATCTTTTTTTCTTTTTTTTTTTCCTAAGCGTGTGTGCGGACCCTCTTAGTTATAAAAGAGCGGTCCGCCAACGTTTGTTAAAGCCCACCCGCCGCTGATCAGTCCCGTAGTACTGATCAGCGGTTTTTTTTGTGGTGCCGGCGCTTTTTTTTCGGGTTTTCTAGCGTGTTTTTGCACCCATAGGCGGTCCGTGCCCCCAGTAGCAGGCGTGTACTGTGTGGCCGGACCTTACCTGTGTGTGCGGCGTGCCTCACCGCTGTCAGTGATTTATCACTGATCAGCGTTTTTTTTGGTGGTAAAGGCACTTTTTTCGGTTACCGCGTTCTTTTTTTGCACCCATAGGTGTTCCGTGCCACCAGTAGCAGGCGTGTACTGTGTGGACGGACCGTACCTGTGTGTGCAGCCTGTCCCACCGCTGTCGGTGATTTATCACTGATCAGCGTTTTTTTGGGGTTCAGGCGGGTGCATTTTTTCGGGATTAAGCGTTTTTTTTATTTTATTTTTCGTTTTTTTTGTGTGGGGGTCTGTGTACAAGCCACCAGCCACTGTTCTGGGCTGAGTGGCCGGACCCCCCACTGACTTCTGCGCCCCCTGCCGCCACAAGCGCTAATCAGTGCGCACACCATTGATTAGATAAACGCTTTTTTGTGGCGCAGGTCTTTTTTTGCGTTAGAAGTCCCCTTTCTAAAAAAAAATAAAAAAATAAAAGTCCCCTTTTTTATATTTTTTTTCTTTCTGTTAGGGCGGGTTAGTTTAGTTTAGTTAGGTTACGCTAGGGAGGGTTAGGGAGGTAATATCGCACCACACCACACGCAGCACATACACCAATAAAGTTTTTCCACACACACACACACACACCCCCCCCCGTATCCACATTAGAGTAGGGAAATGGCCCGCAGAGTGTTCTCGGCGGAGGAGGCATATGACCTAATTGCCTCAGATACCGAGAGCGGCTCAGAGGATGATGAAGACCCCAGCTTCCTTATTTCATCGTCCTCCTCATCATCTAGTTCAGATGATGAGCCAAGGCGGCGGAGATGCCGCCGTGCGGTGCCGCAAACCTCCTCTGCCCTTGACCCTGTGCCCCATGCTAGTATGAGTCCCCCTGGCGCTCATACTAGTGAAGCCCCCCTGCCAAGGTCACTGGTACCTCGTACCGGAGAACTTGACTGGGCTGAGGCAGCGGACCACGAGCCCGTGATTCCTGAGTTTGTTGGCGACTCAGGAATCAAAATTAACATTGTCGGGTTCACTGAAAAGGACTTTTTCGGTCATTTTTTCAGTGACGACTTTGTTAATTTGATGGTTACACAGACGAATCTGTATGCCCAACACTTCGTCGCCGCTAACCCGGGCTCTTTTTTAGCTAGACCCGGCGGCTGGACTCCAGTCGATGCAGCCGAAATGAGGACCTTTTGGGGCCTCGCGCTGCATATGGATATAGTTAAAAAACCCTGTGTCAGGCAATATTGGAGTGGGGACGTCTTTTACCAGACACCCCTCTACAGTATGGCCATGACACGTCCCCGGTTCGAGGCCATTTGGAGATGTTTGCATTATGCTGATAATGCGGCATGTCCCCCCCGAACTGATCCTGCGTATGACCGCCTGTATAAAATCAGGCCGGTCATCAATCACTTCGGGGCCAGATTTTGGGAGGCCTATGTCCCGGGGCGGGAGGTCTCTATTGATGAGTCGCTCATCAGCTTCAAGGGGAGACTCAGCTTCCGGCAATACATCCCAACCAAGCAAGCGCGGTATGGCGTGAAGATGTATAAACTTTGCGAGAGTACCTCTGGGTACACTTGCAAGTTTATAGTGTATGAGGGA
Source organism: Hyla sarda (assembly GCF_029499605.1). Classification (NCBI taxonomy): domain Eukaryota; kingdom Metazoa; phylum Chordata; class Amphibia; order Anura; family Hylidae; genus Hyla; species Hyla sarda. Next base: position 78,244,941 of record NC_079196.1, on the reverse strand, counting down.
CGAGATTCCCGTTTTGAACCCCCAGAATGTCCCTCCACTCTGGGTGTTAGCGGGAAAATCGTTTGGGGCCTTTTGCACCCATTGCTAGATAAAGGTTACCACCTTTATGGGGATAACTTTTATACTAGTATCCCTCTCTTCACATCCCTCGCCGCCAGATCCACGGTCGCTTGTGGGACAGTCCGGAAGAATCAAAGAGGCCTTCCGCCCCATCCCCTACATGCTCCTATCCCCCGGGGTGAGTCCCGTGCCTTTTCCCATGAGAACCTGTTGTTGGTCCGGTATAAGGACAAGAGGGATGTCCTTATGCTCACCACAATTCATGGGAATGGCAGCACCCCTGTCCCTGTGCGAGGTACCGCGGGACCGGTCCTCAAGCCTGATTGTATTCTGGACTACAATCAGTATATGGGGGGAGTTGATCTTTCTGATCAAGTCCTCAAGCCATATAATGCCATGCGGAAAACACGTGTATGGTATAAAAAGGTTGCGGTCTACATGGTACAGGTTGCCATGTACAACTCTTTTATACTGTACCAGAACGCTGGCAACACAGGGACATACCTGGAGTTCCAAGAGGTAGTTCTAAAGGCCCTTATCTTTGGTGACCGCCAAGGAGCGGGTCAGAGCACCTCTGGAACTTTAGGTCCCCGGATCGTCCCGGGCCAACACTTTCCTGGTGTGATCCCCAACACTAGAAGGTCGGGACGAACCCAGAAGAAATGCAGAGTGTGTTACAGGAAGGGGAGACGGAGGGACACCACCATTCAGTGTGACACTTGCCCAGATAATCCGGGCCTCTGCATAGACTGCTTCAGGGAGTATCACACTTCCATGGAGTACAAAATTTTCCATCCTTTGCCCTAATTTTCATTCCCCAGAATTCGGCTCCAATGTACCAGTCCAGGGTACATTGACTTCCAAATTTTATACCAAAATACCCTATCCCCCCCCGCCCCAAAAAAAAATTTACATATGCAAAAGTCGTGAAAACCCTGTGGGGTATTAAGGTTCACTTTACCCCTTGTTACATTCCCCAAGGGGTCTAGTTTCCAAAATGGTATGCCATGTGTTTTTTTTTGCTGTCCTGGCACCATAGGGGCTTCCTAAATGCGGCATGCCCCCAGAGCAAAATTTGCTTCCAAAAAGCCAAATGTGACTACTCCTCTTCTGAGACCTGTAGTGCGCCAGCAGAGCACTTTTCACCCCCATATGGGGTGTTTTCTGAATCGGGAGAAATTGGGCTTCAAATTTTGGGGGGTATTTTCTGCTTTAACCCTTTGTAAAAATGTAAAAATTTGGGGAAACCAAACATTTTAGGTAAAATTTTTTTTTTTTTTTTACATATGCAAAAGTCGTGAAACCCCTGTGGGGTATTAAGGTTCACTTTACCCCTTGTTACATTCCCCAAGGGGTCTAGTTTCCAAAATGGTATGCCATGTGTTTTTTTTTTTTTGCTGTCCTGGCACCATAGGGGCTTCCTAAATGCGGCATGCCCCCAGAGCAAAATTTGCTTCCAAAAAGCCAAATGTGACTACTCCTCTTCTGGGACCTGTAGTGCGCCAGCAGAGCACTTTTCACCCCCATATGGGGTGTTTTCTGAATTGGGATAAATTGGGCTTCAAATTTTGGGGGGTATTTTGTGCTTTGACCCTTTGTAAAAATGTAAAATTTTTGGGAAACCAAGCATTTTAGGTAATTATTAATTTTTTTTTTTTACATTTGCAAAAGTCATGAAACACCTGTGGGGTATCAAGGCTCACTTAATTCCTTGTTACATTCCTCAAGGGGTCTAGTTTCCAAAATGGTATGCCAAGTGTTTTTTTTTTTTTTTTTGCTGTTTTGACACCCTAGGGGCTTCCTAAAGGTGACATGCCCCCCAAAAACCATTTCAGAAAAATGTTCTCTCCAAAATCCCCTTGTCGCTCCTTCCCTTCTGAGCCCTCTACTGCGCCCGCCGAACACTTTACATAGACATATGAGGTATGTGCTTACTCGAGAAAAATTGGGCTACAAATACAAGTAAAAATGTTCTCCTTTTACAACATGCAAAAATTCTAAAATTGGGTCTACAAGAACATGCGAGTGTAAAAAATGAAGATTTAGAATTTTCTCCTTCACTTTGCTGCTATTCCTGTGCAACACCTAAAGGGTTAAAACACTGACTGAATGTCATTTTGAATACTTTGGGGGGTGCAGTTTTTATAATGGGGTCATTTGTGGGGTATTTCTAATATGAAGATCCTTCAAATCCTCTTCAAATCTGAACTGGTCCCTGAAAAATATCGAGTTTGAAAATTTTGTGAAAAATTTGAAAATTGCTGCTGAACTTTGAAGCCCTCTGGTGTCTTCCAAAAGTAAAAATTCATAAATTTTATGATGTCAATATAAAGTAGACATATTGTATATGTGAATCAAAATTATTTTTTATTTTGAATATCCATTTTCCTTACAAGCAGAGAGCTTCAAATTAGAAAAATGCAAAATTTTCAATTTTTTCATCAAATTTGGGGATTTTTCACCAAGAAAGGATGCAAGTTACCATAAAAAGTTAAAGTAGAATATGTCACAAAAAAACAATCTCGGAATCAGAATGATAAGTAAAAGCATTCCAGAGTTATTAATGTTTAAAGTGAGAGTGGTCAGAATTGCAAAAAACGGCTGAGTCCTTAACCTGTTGGGGACGAAGGGCGTATGCATACGCCCTTGCGTCCTGGTACTTAAGGATGAAGGGCGTATCCATACGCCCGTGGGAATTTCGGCCCCCGCCGCGCGCCGGGCGGGGACCGGGCCGGGGTGACTGCTGATATCTATCAGCAGGCACCCCGTGCAAATGCCCAGGGGGGTCATTAGACCCCCCCCATGTCGGCGATCGGCGCAAATCGCAAGTGAATTCACACTTGCGATTTGCGCCAATTCCGGGTCATTACGGGTCTATGGTGACCCGGTGACCCGGAATAGAAGGGGGATCGCGGGTGTCTAAGACACCCACGATCCCCCTAAAGCGATAGGAGTGAGGTGGCAGAGTTGCCACCCCTCCTATTTCTGCTATTGGTGGTCTAGACGCGACCACCAATAGCAGATCAGGGGCGGAGGGGTTTACTTTCGGTTTCCCCGTTCTGCCCTCCCACAATAGGCGGGGCACAACGGGGAAAATGAAGAGGACCGGGCGCCGACGTCCACTTACCCCTCCGGAGGCAGCGGAGCGACGGGGATTGGCGGTCGGCGACGGAGATCGGCGGTGGCGTGCGGCAGAAGAGGACGGCTCCCGGATGCGACGGAAGCCGGTGAGTAGTTGCCTAGCAACATCTAGAGGGCTACAGTTTGAGACCACTATAGTGGTCTCTAGACTGTAGCCCTCCAGATGTTGCAAAACTACAACTCCCAGCATGCCCTGACAGCTGTTTGCTGTGTGGGCATGCTGGAATTTGTAGTTTTGCAACAGCTGGAGGTCTGCAGTTTAGAGACCACTGCACAGTGATCTCTATACTGCCCTCTAGATCTTGCAAAACTACAACTCCTAGCATGCCCACACAGCTGTTTGCTGTCTGGGCATGCTGGGAGTTGTAGTTTTGCAACATCTGGAGGTCCACAGTTTGGAGATCACTGTTCAGTGGTCTCTAAATTGTAGCACTCCAGATGTTGCAAAACTACAAATTCCAGCATGCCCACACAGAAAACAGCTGTCTCGGCATGATGGGAGTTGTAGTTATGCATCAGCTGGAGGTACGCAACTACATCTCCCAGCATGCCCTTCTGTGATCAGACATGCTGGGAATTGTAGTTTTGCAACAGCTGGAGGCACACTGGTTGGAAAATACTGAGTTAGGTAACAGAACCCAACTCAGTATTTTCCAGCATGTACTGACAGACCGTGCATGCTGGGAGTTGTAGTTTTGAAGCAGCTGGAGGTTTGCCCCCCCCCCCCCATGTGAACGTACAGGGTACATTCACACGGGCGGGTTTATAGCAAGTTTCCTGCTTCAAGTATGAGCTGCGGCAAATTTTTCACCGCAGCGCAAATTCCTAGCGGGAAACTCACCGTAACCCGCCAGTGTGAATGTACCCTAAAAACACTACACTACACTACACTAACACCTAATAAAGAGTAAAACACTACATATACACCCCCTTACACTGTCCCCCCCCCCCCCCCCCCAATAAAAATGAAAAATGTATTGTACAGCAGTGTTTCCAAAACGGAGCCTCCAGCTGTTGCAAAACTACAACTCCCAGCATTTCTGGACAACCACTGATTGTTCAGGCATGCTGGGAGTTTAGCAACAGCTGGAGGCACCCTGTTAGGGGTATTCTACGCCAGTGATTCCCAATGTCCACCCCTATGCAATCCCTAATTTAGTCCTCAAATGCGCATGGCGCTCTCTCACTTTGGAGCCCTGTCGTATTTCAAGGAAACAGTTTAGGGCCACATATGGGGTATCTCTGTACTCGGGAGAAATTGCACTACAAGTTTGGGGGGCTTTTTCTCCTTTTACCCCTTATGAAAAGGAAAGGTTGGGGTCTACACCAGCCTGTTAGTGTAAAAAAAAAAAATTTTACACTAACATGCTGGTGTTGCCCTTTACTTTTTATTTTCACAAGAGGTAAAAGGAAAAAAAGACCCCCAAAATTTGTAACGCAATTTCTCCTGAGTACGGAAATACCCCATATGTAGGCATAAAATGCTCTGCGGACGCACAACAAGGCTCAGGAGTGAGAGCGCACTATGTACATTTGAGGCCGAAATTGGTGATTTGCACAGGGGTGGCTGATTTTACAGCGGTTCTGACATAAATGCAAAAAAATAAATACCCACATGTGACCCCATTTTGGAAACTACACCCCTCACGGAATGTAATAAGGGGTACAGTGAGCATTTACGCCCCACAGGGGTCTGACAGATTTTTGGGACAGTGGTACGTGAAAATGGAAAATTAAATTTTTTTGTTTGCACAGCCCACTGTTCCAAATATCTGTCAAACGCCAGTAGGGTGTAAATACTCACTGTACCCCTTATTACATTCCGTGAGGGGTGTAGTTTCCAAAATGGGGTCACTTGTGGGGGGTCCACTGTTCTGGCACCACGGGGGGCTTTGTAAATGCACATGGCCCCCGACTTCCATTCCAAACAAATTATCTCTCTAAAAGCTCAATGGTGCTCCTTCTCTTCTGAGCATTGTAGTTCGCTCGCAGTGCACTTGACGTCCAAACATGGGGTATTTCCATACTCAGAAGAAATGGGGTTACAAATTTTGGGGGGGCATTTTCTCCTACTACCCTTTGTAAAAAAGTAAAATTTGGGGAAAACCCAGCATTTTAGTGGAAAAATATTTTTTTTTAATTTACACATCCGACTTTAACAACAAGTTGTCAAATACCTGTGGGGTGTTAAGGCTCACCGTACCCCTTGTTACGTTCCTTGAGGGGTGTCGTTTCCATAATAGTGTGCGATGTGGGTTTTTTTGCTGTCCTGGCACCATAGGGGCTTCCTAAATGGGACATGCCCCCCAAAAACCATTTCAGAAAAACTCACTCTCCTAAATCCCCTTGTTGCTCCTTCGCTTCTGAGCCCTCTACTGCGCCCGCCGAACACTTGACATACACATATGAGGTATTTTTTTACTCGAGAGAAATTGGGTTACAAATTATGAGAGGATTTTTTTCCTTTTACCCCTTGTAAAAATTCAAAAACTGGGTCTACAAGAACATGCCAGTGTAAAAAATTAAGATTTTGAATTTTCTCCTTCACTTTGCTGCTATTCCTGTGAAACACCTAAAGGGTTAACACACTTACTGAATGTCATTTTGAATACTTTGAGGGGTGCAGTTTTTATAATGGGGTCATTTATCGGGTATTTCTAACCAGAAGACCCTTCAAATCCACATCAAACCTGAACTGGTCCCTGAAAAATTCCGATTTTGAAAATTTTGCGAAAAATTGGAAAATTGTTGCTGAACTTTGAAGCCCTCTGATGTCTTCCAAAAGTAAAAACTCATCAATTTTATGATGCAAACATAAAGTAGACATATTGTATATGTGAATCAATATATAATTTATTTGGAATATCCATATTCCTTATAAGCAGAGAGCTTCAAAGTTAGAAAAATGCTAAATTTTCAAATTTTTCATGAAATTTTCAAATTTTTCACCAAGAAAGGATGCAAGTATCGCCGAAAATTTACCACTAACATAAAGTAGAATATGTCACGAAAAAAACTATCTCGAAATCAAATTTATAAGTAAAAGCATTCCAGAGTTATTAATGTTTAAAGTGACAGTGGTCAGATTTGCAAAAAATGCTCCCGTCCTTAGGGTCATAATGGGCTCCGTCCCCAAGGGGTTAAGGTGAAAAAGGGCTCAGTCCTTAAGGGGTTAAATAAAAAAGTGCTGAGTGCTATGATGAAAATCCACCAGTAGATGGCAGTGTGTAACAGCCGAAGTAGAGACATTTACCATGTTTATGTACATTATTAGGCTAGTACAGGGGAGAGCGAGCGGGGATATAACGATCGCTGCTAACGGCTTTAGAACAAGCGCATATCCCGGGATGTACTCAGGAAATAAGGTAAGGAAAATAGGTAAACTGTCAGTTGAAAGAGTTAAATGGCTGCGAGTGGCATTAAATGAAGCATATAAGTATGAATATATCTGGATTAGTTGAAAGTGTATTTATTGTGTTTGTTTCCAAGGAATGAATGGGATAATTTTACAGTATCACTTCTGAGAGTTCATTAAGTCCATCCCGAACTAAAGTACCCATTCGATATATCCAATACATTTCTTTTCTTTTCTACTGTTCAATACGATTTGAGATATGTGTTGGAATTGCCTCTATGGGTGTGATGGTTATAGGATGCTGTACATCAGGATGAGATTGTGCGCAATGCCTGGAGACTCCATGTAATAAAAATGTATTACGGATATTATAACGATGTTTATTTAATCGATTATGGAGGGGCTGTGTGGTGCGTCCTACATATTGTAGCGAACAGATACATTGTATAACATACATAACATGGTCTGATTGGCATGTTAATCTAGTTTTAATGTTAAATGTATCTCCCGTTTTTTTAGAGGTCAGGAAACCGCATACGGGTCAAAAATGAGCCGACCGGAGTCAGCGTTTGACTCCGGTCGGCTCATTAAAGTAAATGGAGTTCAGTGCTGGTCCGGCTGGGATACGGGAGAGCCCGGTTTGCCCCTCCCCCAGCCGTATCTGGCACTCGTAATGTAAAAACAAAGTGTGAATGCAGTCTAAGACAGATCAAATGTTCTCATAGCCGAGGGCTCAGTATCTTAAAGGAGTTCTCCGGTGCTTAGACATCTTATCCCCTATCCAAAGGATAGGGGATAAGATGCCTGATCGCGGGAGTCCCGCCGCTGGGGACCCAAGTGATCTTGCACACAGCACCCCGTTTGTAATCAGTCCCCGGAGCGTGTTCTTTCCGGGTCTGATTACCGGCGACCACACGGCCGGCGGCGTGTGACGTCACGCCTCCGCCCCTGTGTGACGTCACGCTCCGCCCCTCAATGCAAGCCTACGGGAAGGGGCGTGACAGCTCCAGGGACTGATTACAAACGGGGTGCCGCGTTCAAGATCCTGGGGTCCCCAGCGGCGGGAGTCCCGCGATCAGGCATCTTATCCCCTATCCTTTGGTTAGGGCAAAAGATGTGTAAGCACCGAAGAACCCCTTTAATACTAGTTCTAGGCCCTAGTTCTATAATAGTCAGCAGGGGCAGACTATTATAATACAACCTCTTAATCTCTCTCAGATAATCCTACTTCAGGGTTAACACTTTGTAGTCCCTGTGCTGCTTCAGCAATTCTTATTTAGGTGCTTTTCATGTCACGGATGGTACTTGTCTATCCCCCGGCTCCAGCTGTCTCTTCTGCTGCCCACTCTAAACCAGTGTTTCCCAACCAAGGGTGCCTCCAGCTGTCGCAAAACTGCAACTCCCAGCATGCCCGGACAGCCAACAGCTGTCCGGGCATGCTGGGAGTTGCAGTTTTGCGACAGCTGGATGCGCTCTGGTTGGGAAACACTGGTATAGTATATGGTGCAACATTCCGGGAATCTGATTGGTTGGATCCATTCCAGGAGTCGGATTGGTTGGATAAATACTGGCCATTGAATTGCCAGTATTTTTTATATAAAAATAACCGTCAGGGTCGGCAAAATAAAGGCTGTGCCGGTAAAATACTGGCCTGGTGGCTGATGTCGTTCCATGTGGCTCTATGTTGGCTGATGTCGTTCCATGTGGCTCTATGGTGGCTGATGTCGCTCTATGGTGGCTGATGTCGCTCCATGTGGCTCTATGGTGGCTGATGTCGCTCTATGTGGCTCTATGGTGGCTGATGTCGCTCTATGTGGCTCTATGGTGGCTGATGTCGCTCTATGTGGCTCTATGGTGGCTGATGTCGCTCCATGTGGCTCTATGGTGGCTGATGTCGCTCCATGTGGCTCTATGGTGGCTGATGTCGCTCTATGTGGCTCTATGGTGGCTGATGTCGCTCTATGTGGCTCTATGGTGGCTGATGTCGCTCTATGTGGCTCTATGGTGGCTGATGTCGCTCCATGTGGCTCTATGGTGGCTGATGTCGCTCCATGTGGCTCTATGGTGGCTGATGTCACTCTATGTGGCTCTATGGTGGCTGATGTCGCTCTATGGTGGCTGATGTCGCTCTTTGTGGCTCTATGGTGGCTGATGTCGCTCTATGTGGCTCTATGGTGGCTGATGTCGCTCCATGTGGCTCTATGGTGGCTGATGTCGCTCCATGTGGCTCTATGGTGGCTGATGTCGCTCTATGTGGCTCTATGGTGGCTGATGTCGCTCCATGTGGCTCTATGGTGGCTGATGTCGCTCCATGTGGCTCTATGGTGGCTGATGTCACTCTATGTGGCTCTATGGTGGCTGATGTCGCTCCATGTGGCTCTATGGTGGCTGATGTCGCTCTCACATCTCTTCACCAGAGGTGTGACCTCACACAAGCCACGAATGCTGATGTCTCAACAAGTCACAGTTCACACCGGCAGTACACAGTCATCACTTTCCGCCTATTTTAAAATAAGCATATAGACCGGGGGTCTCAAACTGGTGGCCCTCCAGATGATTTAAAACGTCAACTCCCAGCATGCCTGGACATGCCCAGACAGCCATTTTCTGCAGCTAATGTCTGTCGGGAATGCTGGGAGTTGAAGTTTTGCAACATCTGGAGGGCCACCAGTTTGAGACATCTGATGTAGACCCAACAATGTAATGGTCATAGAATAAGTTCCTCATGCTATTGCCTGTTTACTACCAAATAGCCTCATGGTCAGACTTCCCGGCAACCATGTTTTGTTAAACAGCACGCATACCCCAGCAATAAACCACATATACGTTGTGCACAGTACTTTAAAGGGGTATTCTGGTGGAAAACCTTTTTTTTTTTTTTAAGTCAACTGGTGCCAGAAAGTTTAAAAGATTTGTAAATTAATTCAATTGAAAAAAAATCTTAATCCTTCCAGTACTTATTAGTGGCTGTATTCTCCAGAGGTTCTTTTCTTTTTGGATTTCTTTTCTGTCATGACCACAGTGCCCACTGCTGACACCTCTGTCCATGTCAGGAACTGTCCAGAGCAGGAGAAAATCCCCATAGCAAACATATGCTGCTCTGGACAGTTCCTAAAATGGACAGAGGTGTCAGGAGAGAGCACTGTGGTCATGAAAGAAATGAAATCCTAAAAGAAAAGAATTTTCTCTGTAATATATAGCCACTAATAAGTACTGGAAGGATTAAGATTTTTTAATAGAAGTAATTTACAAATCTGTTTAACTTTCTGGCACCAGTTGATAAAAAAAAAGTACCCCTTTAAATGTTTCGTATATAACAGTCTGCAATCTTTCCTACAAAGACCCGAATGGTTAACACAAATGTAAGATTTCTTGGCATTGCAACAAATAAGCTTTTTGTATGGAGGGCACCTGTCAATTCAAGGGGTTCTTGCACATTTTGCTGACCCCCCCTCCTCACAGTTCTTCCTCTAATATTCACTGTCTGCAGTGGTCTGTTGGTGATAGCTGGCCCTTGATTGTCCCTCACCCTGTCCTATCTGGTTACCAGTGCTCTCTCTGACGTGCCCACTGGCAGAAACCTTAACACTGACAGACAAACAGGCCTCCAGGTTCCACCACGTTGACTGCCCCATTGCTCAGTGCATTTTCCACCAACACAAACTGTACTCTTTTGGTTGGTAGTGTGGTAACCACGAGTGAAACCCGTGACCGCCACTACGCTGGGGTTAGCTACTTGGTTCTTGGGGGGGGTTATGAACCCAGGGTCGGATGGTATTAACCCTTAATGTCGCGTGAAGCCACTGTAGTCTTGGTATCTCCCGGGGTACTACAGGTCCAGGGAACTCCGTCTCCCCACAGGCTAGCAAGGAAAGAATTGACTCCACACTAGGTTGCAGTTTAACGGAGGCTTTACTAACTTGAAGATAGGTGGTACAATCTCCACAGCGCTCAACCAAAGTCTCCCAAAGGTTTAACAGACAGTCTCTAGAGGACCACACAGCTTGCAGTGCCTGGACTTGATATTGCATATATGCTTGGCTCTTACGGCCGGACTAGGAGTTTTAGGTCTGCGCTATATTAGGTTTGAGATCAAAGTCACTTACTGAAGTGTCGGTAGATTTGTGGCTTTTCGCCGAAAGATAATGAATTGTCCTTTAGGAATTCTCTGATCAAGGCTGAAGTAAAGGCTTGATATTAGTTGGGGTTACTTCATGCTTTTCTTATCTCTCTCTCTCTCATCTTTGCTCTCACTCCTCTGCGGATTCTTCACTCTGTACTCTGAACTGAATGAATTGCTTTACTCCTCTCCTCCTCTACTCCTCTCACAGGAAATGCCACCCTTTATAAGGGAAGGCTGAACTAAAGCCCATTGGCCAGGCAGCTGTGGATCATAGAGTTGTCTGTATCCCCTTTAGGATTTACAATAAAGTTACATACAAGTGATAACATAATATAACACCTTACACAAAAGTTCAGTCTAGCCCTCAGTCCTCCACTCTCACATACCCTAACTAAGCCTGAGGTTGCTAGGCAACATACTTAAAGCTACAGACACCTATTAACGGATTGCTAAATTATAACAGTGAAAATACAGATTAGAAATGGTTGAGTCCCTGCAGGGGAGCCCCCAGGACACTGGAGGTCTCAATCTGACAGGTCCTAAAATACCTTGACACAATGTACCTTTACTGGGACACCACAGTAGCATGGTAGACATAAAGATAAGGCATAACCTCCCATGGACACTCATAAGTAACTGTGCTTCTCCCATAAAGAACTTCACACCCCTAAAGGCGTATTCCACTGGAAATTAGTTCTATAAAAAAAATCCTAATCCTTCCAGTACTTCTCAGCTGCTGTATACTACAGAGGAAGTTCTTTTCTTTTTGAATTTCCTTTCTGTCTGACCACAGTGCTCTCTGCTGACACTCTTTTTATTAGAAAAATACAAAACTTATCAAATACAAAACACAAAGCAAGCTTAACCAGCTATAACATAAATAAGAAATACTTTAGAACCAAAAACAAAACCTCAAACAAAACCCTGCCTAACCGGCCAGCCCAGCTTTACTAAGATACTAAAATATTAAGATATTAAAATATGCCCAAAATATCTAAATCAAACACTCACACGCTTACCGAAAATGAACATAAGAAAAATAAATAAATAAATAAATAAAATAGCACAACTTGGCTTGTCAAAATATAAACATAAAAGTTATCATTACCCGACTATAACTCAAAACCATCCATACTTGGGAACACGCAACAAGAAAACTAAACAGAAACCTCAAAAAAAAAAAAAAAAAAAAAATTATTGTTTTTTAACTTTTTTTTTATATATTTTTTTTTTAACTTATTTTTTTACATTATTTATATTTTTTTCAATCTTTTTATATATATACATATATATATACATACACACACACACACACATATTTTTTTTATAAACAAAAAAAACAAAAAATAAAAAAATAGCAATAATAATAAGAATAATAATAATCAAAATAATCATATCACACATACATTCACTTACAAAATGTCCAAATTAACTGGATCCTCTATCCGGGACTAATGAAAATACCAAAGAAAACATAAAACAGACCAAATAACTGAAATAAACAAAATAAATCACATATCAACACAACAACTGGTCCGGCTACCATAACGCTATAACATGAAACAATATGAAACAATATAGGTATAACAATATAGATATAACACAATATACGTACAAAATTACTAAATATACTATATAAATAAAATATAATATAAACAAAATATATGCACTACAGAAAACACCTACAAGATCAATAGAAAACCCTAGGAAAAACCCTACACTAAAACTGTACCCTCACCCATACCACCCCTCCTGTACATGGGTCAGAGTCCATACCGTTCTTACAGTTCACAAAGTCCAGTCCTTAACTGACCCATGTCAGGTCCCCCAAAGATGAACACCACCACCCACAAGCACACCCTCCCCACCTAGCACTCCTCCCAACCAACTTATACACAAACTTATACACACTGAACCACAAACCACTTTAGGCCCAAGTTTGGTCGCCTGTAAGCCCTTCATACCATATCAGCTTAAAAACAAAACAAAAAGCTAGCGTGCACATGCATCAGCCCACCACCAGGGAGAAGGATGGCAGACTTGATACATTCAAAATAATTTTACACTCTTTCCCTAACTCCCCCTACAATTCTCCCTAATCCTATCCCTCCATTCAAACTAACCCTGCTCTCACCCTATCACTATCCCTATAACACTGTCCCTAACCAAAATAAAGGTACTCTACCTAAAAGGTCTAGTACCTAGGGCACATCAAAAGAAAACCCTCTCCATAGGAGAGAAGCCCTACTGGTACCAAGACTGCCATACTCCAAAGACCTGATCTTCCCGAGGTCACCAGTGATGTTCCTACAGACCTCCACCTCGGAGAGGATTTTCTGTTGGGTCGACACTAAACACCGTGCATTCCACGTGTAGTACCTAACCACTAAACTAACTAAGAATAAAGTGCCCCGATCTCGGCCACCCAGGTTCCTGAATGCCCCATAAGCCCACTCCTGATAGGTAAGGCCGGCAAGTTGACTCCAGCCGATGGAAGCGCCCACCCTGTTGTAAACCCCTATATTAAAAGGGACAATGAAGCAGGAAGTGGTCCATGCTTTCCAGCGTGTCCCCACACTCTTCTCGGGGACATCCCCGGTCATCAGAGTTCCTACACTTCAAATTGTCCCTCACATATAGCTTCCCCTGAAAGCAGCGCCAGGCCAAGTCCCAAAACTTCTGGGGGATCCTTTTCATGTTTAAAAGGTACAACCCCACCCTCAGATCCTGACCTGGGCAGTCCCTGAGTGCCAGAGGCTTCTGGAAGTGGGTCAACAGAACCCGTTTGTCAAGGAACTGCCTTGACTGGGTCCTGATCTCCCACACTCCCAGACCCCACCGACGTATCACCTTCAGAGTCGGGGTAGCGTAAGCCGGAAGATGCCCATGGGGCGTACGGAGGTCCTTCACTTGCCCTCCTGTCTCCCATTCCTGGAAGAAAGGCCGAAACCATTCCCTGCAGGAGAGTACCCACGGAGAAGCCCTCTCTGACCAGAGGTTTGAGATGTTAGCTTTCAAGAAGGTGTTGGTTAAGAACACCACAGGGTTTACCATAGATAAACCCCCTAGTCTCCTCGTGCGGTACGTAACCTCCCTCTTGACTAGGTTCATCCTGTTTCCCCATAACAGTTGGAAAAACAGGCTGTAGATCCTAGTGTGGTAAGCCTCTGGCAAGATACATACGCTGCCCAGATAGATAAACAAGGGGAGCAGGTACGATTTGATCAGGTGTACCCTTTCCCTGAGGGTCATAGACCAACTCTTCCATTGGTCCACCTTCTGAGCGGCATCCTGGAGCTTACCATCCCAGTTTTTGGTGGGATAATCATCCTTGCCGAATATGATGCCCAAAACTTTTGCTGACTCTTGGGGCCCTGGAAGGGTGTCCGGGAGATCAAACGTGGGATCTCCCCCTCCCAGCCAGAGACTCTCACACTTATCCCGGTTGATCTTAGACCCGGATGCCTCCGAGTAGCGGTCCACTTCCGACATCACCACATCGACCTCCTCTCGCGAGGACACGAAAATGGTGACATCGTCAGCGTACGCCACCACTCTCTGGGCGACATCCAGCTCCGCCAGACTCATCCCGACTCCCGCCAACGGCCCACAATCTACCCTCCGGACGAAGGGATCGATTGCGAACACGTATAACAGCGGGCTCAAAGGACAACCCTGACGGACTCCGGACCCCACCTCAAAAGAGCGGCCAGACCAACCGTTCACCAGTGGGAAACTCTCTGCCCCTGCATACAAGATCTTAAGCCAATTAACAAAAGGACTCGGTAAGCCATATCTCAGGAGGACGGACCAGAGGTACTCGTGGTTCACCCGATCAAACGCTTTGGCCTGATCCAGGGACAGCAAGTACCCCTTCCAGAAACCCGCACTACTCCGCTCCACTGCCTCCCTGACACTAAGGACCGCACTTAAGGTGCTTCGGCCTGGAACAGAGCAGTGCTGGGCCCGCGAAAGGAGCCGGGGTGCAAACTTCACCAGCCGATTAAACAGTATCTTAGCCAGAAGCTTCCTGTCCGTATTGAGAAGAGCTATGGGCCTCCAATTCTCAATACGGCTGGGATCTTTACCCTTTGACAAAAGAATCAGGGCTGACCTCCTCAATGACTTCGGCAGAGTGCCCGAGGAGAGACACTCATTGAATACCTCAGTCAAGAGGGGAGCTAAAGACTCCTTAAAGGTCCTGTACCACTCGTATGTTAAGCCATCCGGACCTGGTGACTTCTTAGGGGCAAGCCCCTCGATCGCCAGTCTCACTTCCTCTTCCCTGATTTCTTCTGCCAAAACATCAAGAGAGGGGTCTACCCCTGGCTCAGGAATGGTTTCAGTCAGGAAAACCGACATCCTGTCTCGATCTAGATCCTTCCTCCCCAAGAGGTGCGAGTAGAAGGATCTGACGACCTCCAAGATCCCTGATCTGGACCGATTCAGAGATCCTGTACTATCAATCAGTCCTGAAATGACTTTACTACTCACTGACATCTTACAGTTTCTGTAAGGGTCGGGCGAGCGGTACCTCCCGTAATCCCTCTCAAAAACAAAAGATGCGTGCCTATCATACTGACACCCCATCAGCAAGGATTTCACTCTGGAGATATCCTCTCGGCTACCTCCAGTCGAGACGAGAAGCTCGAGTTTCCTCCTCAGTCCCTGATACATGCGATACCTGTTCAGGGACCTGAGGCTCGAGAGCTGATGGAAGAACCCCGCAACCCGCTTCTTGAATATCTCCCACCACTCTGACTTACTACTACATAGGCCCAGTAAAGGTACCTGACTCTGAAGAAAATCCTCAAAGGACTGTCTTACCTCCACTTCCTCCAGGAGGGACGAATTCAGCTTCCAGTAACCTTTACCCATCCGGGGGGTCTCTGAAACATTCAGGGAAAACAAAATCATACAGTGATCGGAGAACTCCACCTCAACCACGGACACTGCGGAAGAGACGGCTTCCTCCTTTAAATAAAACCTATCTATTCTAGACCTGCGACTACCTTGATGATAGGTGAAACCCGCGTGGCCCGAGGGGTTCCGGATGTGGGCATCCTCTAGGCGAGCTTCTCTAGCTATGCTAATCAGTGCCACACTATCACAAGTCAGCGGACCATTGGAGCCTCTCCTATCTTGGGACCTCGTGACATTATTGAAGTCCCCTCCAAAGATCACCTGCCGACTCGTAAAAAGAAAGGGCTTAATCCTCATAAAGAGATCTTTACGGCCCCGCTTAGTTTGCGGGGCATAGATGTTAATGAGCCGGAGCTCCTGCCCCTTCATGAGGACATCTAGGATCAGGCACCTCCCCATTTCTAATTCAATAACCCGTCGGCATTCAACAGGAGCGGTAAAAAGGACCGCCACCCCACTATACGGCTCAGCCGCAAGAGACCAGTGGGAGGGACCGCGCCTCCACTCTCTCCTGGCTTTTACCAGGGAGGCTAGATCTGACAACCTGGTCTCCTGTAAAAAGAAAATGTCGGCTTCAACGCGGCCGAGAAAATCAAAGGCTGCAAATCTAGCCGTATCAGATTTTATGCTGGCACAATTAATAGATGCCAGCGTCAATGGGGTGAGTGCCGCCATACAGGGTGATTGAGTTAGACGGCCTTCTATCCCTTACACCTTCTTCCTCTCCTTTCCCCCACCCCCATCTGAGTCAGAGGAAGACCCCTTACCCCTTTTAAGGCTGTGGGATAAATCCATCCCAGGATCTTTACCTTTGGAATCCAGAGTTGCCTTTCCCCTTGAGGAACCCACCTCAGGGGTGGAAGGCTCGGCGCCCCCTTGAGGCTGCACCACTTCCCGCCCCTCTTCCTCCCCCTCAAGAGGAGGAGGCGAGATAGTATCCCCGAGGGCCTCATACCGATTCGAGAGGACGATCAGAGGGTCGGAGACTGGGATGTTCCTTTTCAGGTCTGGGGCTGTAACAGAAGAGAGGAACAGAACCTCCTTACTTTTTCCCCTTTTCCTCCTCCTCTTCTTTTTACGGTCACCATTTAGTTTCTGCCCTCCCTCCTCCTCCTCATCCACTGTTTCGTATTGGGAAGAACTGGAGGAGAGGGCAATCTCACCCTCCTCTCTGCGAATTCTCCCGACCTCCTCATCCAACTCAGTCTCACCCAAAACCTCAGATTGCTGACCAACTGAGCCCGTGCCTGGAGAGGGACCCAGAGCTACCCCTGGCACCTGGGAAATCTCCTGGACCCTCTCCAACCTGCGCTTCTCCTCTCGCCTCAGCTTAGAGGGGGTCTTGTGCTTCTCCCTCACTGGTTTTGGTGCCCCTTCTCCATGGCTGGTCCCCTCCCCCACTGAGGCAACCGACAGGCTCTCCCCAGCAGGAGTGGTCGCAGCATAGGAAAAGGAGCGCGGACACCGGCTGAAAGGGTGACCTAAGTCACCACACAAGTTACACCTAATCTGCCCACAGGTGGCTGCCAGGTGACCCACCCCACAGCAGAGGGCGCATATCTGCTGAGTGCAGTTTGCACTAAAATGGTTGGGGTCACCACACCTGTGACACAGCTTCGGCTGCCCTTGGTAGAAGACCTGAATCCTGTCGCGTCCAAGGAAGGTGGCCGAAGGGATGTGGGTGACTGTGTTCCCTGAACGCCTGAGACGGACGGAAAACGTCCAGGCCCCAGACCAGATCCCGTGTTCATCAAAATTCTTTCGGGGGACGTCCGTCACCTCCCCGTACCTGCCCAGCCAGGTCATGATATCGTAGCATGAAAGTGACTCATTACGGGTTAATACGGTCACCTTCTTCAGCATGCTTTGGCGGGATACCGCTTTTACAGCAAAATCACGCCATCCGGGCTCGTTCTTCATCAGCTCATAATTAGACCAGAAAAGATCAAGTCCCTCTGGCCTAACAAAGCTGACGTCAAACTCGGAGGAGCCGAAGGGGTGAATCAGGGCAAAGATGTCCCTAGCCCTGAAACCCATCTGGAGCAGAAGCTCCACCACCTTGCCCCTTTGTGGGCACGCATCATTGCCAGTCCACACCAAACGGGCCACATTCCTGCGGCCAGCCTCCTGCCCGGGTGTATGGAGGGACCATACGATCTCCCCATCTTTTTCTCGGAACGCTCCAAGACCATGTCTCTCCACCCAAAAAGACAGGTCCACCTCCTTTCCCTCTACCTGGAGCGTCCTCTCTCCTCTCCTAAGCGCCTCCAGGAGGCGCCGCTGCAAGTGACCATTTCCAGATTCCAAAGGTAAAGAACTCCCTGAACCTCCCGAACCCCCAGCCGCCACACTTGCATAACTCCTGGCGACTGGGGGGGCAGCCGGACCAGACCCCGACACACCAGAGCCACCAGCACTTACACCACAATCATTCCTCCCATCCATGACACTCCTTCTATTCATACCACTACCATTCCTCTCATCCACAGCACTACCACTCCTCCCATCTGCACCACTACCACTCCTCCCATTCACACCACTACTCCTCTCATCCACAGTACTTCCACTCCTCCCATTCACACCACTACCACTCCTCCCATTCACACCACTACTCCTCTCATCCACAGAACTTCCACTCCTCCCATTCACAGCACTACCACTCCTCCCATTCACACCACTACTCCTCTCATCCACAGAACTTCCACTCCTCCCATTCACAGCACTACCACTCCTCTCATTCACACCACTACTCCTCTCATCCACAGCACTTCCACTCCTCCCATTCACAGCACTACCACTCCTCTCATTCACACCACTACTCCTCTCATCCACAGCACTTCCACTCCTCCCATTCACAGCACTACCACTCCTCTCATTCACACCACTACTCCTCTCATCCACAGCACTTCCACTCCTCCCATTCACAGCACTACCACTCCTCTCATTCACACCACTACTCCTCTCATCCACAGCACTTCCACTCCTCCCATTCACAGCACTACCACTCCTCCCATTCACACCACTACTCCTCTCATCCACAGAACTTCCACTCCTCCCATTCACAGTACTACCACTCCTCTCATCCACACAGGTATTACTAAACCCTTTCAGTGCAGTAACTTTTTCACTCTTACTTTTGGCTGAGCTGGCCGGGATAGACTGTAATGTTGCTGGTGCCGATGTCACTAACTCTGCCTCTGGCATCACATCTCTGCCACTGATGTCACTAGTTCCATCTCCTGACGTCACTTCCATGAGCAGGGCCGCCCCTCCTCCTTCACCATGTGACGTGTAGGAAATCCCCTCCCTCACAGGGGAAGTTTCCATTATGTCAGCACTTGCACTGAACGACCGCATGGACTGTCCAGCTGATGCCCGGACACTCCCCCCCTCACAGGGGAGTGCCCTGCAGCACCAGCAATGCCCAGGGGACCGCCCCCCACTTCAAGCCTGTCCTGCCCTTCCCTACCGACAGGACAGGAGGGCTTCTCAGCATCTCCCTCCGCCATCTTGGATTTCACACTGTACCCCCCCGTGCTGGCCCCGCTCCACCTCAGAAGTGGGGTCTTGCAGAGTGGGGGGCCCAGCAGCCTGTACCGACTTCTCAGCCGGCCCAGACTGCTGGAAAGGACTAAATACAAAACGGGTGACTTCTCCCACTTTCCTCTTCTTTTTGCTCCTCTGCCCTTTCTTCTTCCCTCCTTCAGGGCCCAGATCATCACCAAAAGAAAAGTTCTGGAAATGAGTGGGGGATTCCTGCAGGATGATGGCTCGGAGCACCCCGCCATCACTGTCCTCCTCGCTCTCATCAGCAGATGACACAGGTAAGGCCACCATTTGAGCAGCAGCAAGGTGGTCTTCACTGAGGGGGGGGCTAGGGGTGACACAAACAGCAGGGGCCCCACCATCCAGCACCACACTCCCCACCCTCCCCTCAGCCTCTCCGACAATCTCTGACTGTTCCACCTCCTCCTCCTCACCGCCACTACTCTCCCAATCATCCACCACCTCCTTACCTGGGGATTTCATGGCGGTGAATCTGTCCTTGTTTAGCAATTTTTCACGGAAAAGTCCACTGCCTTCCAAAAGGACCTTTCTCCTTTCTTCCAACGCTTTAATCTCTGTTTTCCGGGCTTGTATTCTCACCCTCAGCTCGGGTCGTTTTTTCTTGGGACCCCTGTCAGCCAGGTTTTGGGCCAGGCGCAAATCCTCCCTGGCTGCCTTTAGTTCTTTCCCACAGCGGTCGTACTCTGTAAACCGAGCCGTCATCCTGGAGCAATATATTTCCGCGGACTCTTTCGGGTCTCGGTTGCCCCACATCTCAACATTCTGCAGGCTTTTCTTGGCCTTCCTGCCACTAGTGGCCTTTCCACTACTCGCCGTTGCCTGGGGAGCAGGGACCACATTACTGCGGTCCCTGCTAGATTTTCTCACACAGGCCGGAAGACTGGCTGTAGTTGGCTTCTCTCCACCCCCCGCCAGCCTGGAACGGGAAGTGGAGCCCCGAGATTCCCGGGGCTCCATGCAGGGAGGCTCTCCCCAGGAGTCTGCCACCCTCCTGGGAAAAGCTGTTAGAACACCTGCCTCTGTAGTCTGCTTGGAAGTCCTGGAGAGCTCAAACAGGGACACACCCGCACGCTTCTCACACTGAACTGGTGTGTTTCACAGGAAGTGCTCTCTGCTGACACCTCTGCCCATGTCAGGAACTGTCTGGAGCAGAAGCATATTCCAATAGCAAACCTATCCTGCTCTGGACAGTTCCTGACATGGACAGAGGTGTCAGCAGAGAGCACATCCTGTGGTTTCAGTGTGTGCAGCTGTCGGGTGTGGCTCCATTTTCTCTCCAGACTTCCAGGCAGAGAAGCAGGTTTTTACATCGGGCTTTCCCAGGAGCGTGGCAGGCTCCTTGGGAGGGCTTTCCTGCATGGAGCCTCGGGCTTCTACCTCTCATTCCCGGCTGGCGAGAGGGGGGAAGAAAGTGTCTACAGCCGGATTCAAGGTCGGGGTGAGACGTTCCAGCAGGGCCCGCAGAAATGTGGAGCCCACTCCCCTGACCGGATCAGAGGGACATAAGGCATCAGCAAAGACCAGCGGTCCTTCTGTTACCCCGGAACCCCAGCAATGGGGGGCACGGGGACCAAGGGAGTCATTGGCGACATATGGCTCAAGGATACAAGCAAAGATGGCGGAGTACGAAGAGCTGGGCAGGAAGCTGAGGAGTCTGAGAGAGGACCTGAGATTTGCCCGCTACCAGGCTGACCAGGGCCCTACAGGTAAGAGGCAGAAGTTCACTGCCCAGGTGCGGGCTCTGAAGATAGAGGTGGCGGAGGTGGAGGAGGCCAAAAGAAAAATCTCTGAGGGGGCAGGATTCCTAAAAGAAAAACTGGTTAATGAGGAGAGATTCAAGGAAAGGAAGTATGGTGCATGCTGCCCTCAGGAGAGCAGTGAGGAGGAAGGAGGGGAGGAAGATGGCAGAGAGTCGGCTGTGGGAAGTGAAATGGATGCCACCCCTAGTGTGTGTGAGCCCCAGCCCCCCCAAGATAGCTACCCTGAGCCAGCCCAGGTGGCGCTACCCTCCAGTGATGGGGAGACAGAGGAGAGCGGTGAGGAGGAGCTGGCCAGTGGGGGTTTGCTGCAAGCCATTATACAGCAGGAGTCCCCTACCCGTATGGAGGATTTTACCTTTGGTGAGGATCTCGGTAAAGATGATCTAGTAAAGAAAAGGAAGAAAAGGCAGAAGGTTCAGGAGACTGTGACTTATGTGTTTCGTCCTTTCCAGCAGTCCGGGCCAGCTGTAAAGTTGGTTCAGACTGCTGGGCCCCCCAAACTGCCAGTCCCCGTTTCTGTGGTGAAGCAGGGCCAGAAAGGGGGGTACAGCATGGCGTCCAAGACGGCAGAGGACGCTATAGAGCCAGCAAGTCCTATTGGGCTTAAGGTGAGCAGCCCTGGTGCTGCGGGAGCGCCCCAGGGTGGTGGGGGGCGTGTCCAGGCACCAGGGGCAAGCTATGCTACTGTTTGCTTGGGGAGCGGTTCCCCAGGTGTTGCTGGCACTGAGGGGCACTTCCCTGTGAGGGGGGGGAGTGTCCAGATAAGTGATATGTCTGTGTGCTTGGGGGGCGGTCCACCGAGTGCCGTGGACATTACCGGCGCTGCAGGGCACTCCTCTGTGAGGGGGGGGAGTGTCCGGGAATCGGGAGTGGAAAACGGTCGGTCTGTGTGTTCTGTGGGTGCTGCGGGGCACTCTCCTGTGAGGGGGGAGAGTGTCCGAGTGCCAGTGCCAGCCTCAGAGCCCGTGCAGTCGGGAAGACATGGTGATGGCATTGTGGGAGGAGCTGGGGTGCGCTCGGAGGGGCAGCCCCAGGCTCAGGCAGTAACATCGCCCATGGAGGAGGAGCCATCAGAGTCGACCCCAGCAACAGCAAAGCTAGCAAAAAAGACTCTGTTAAAACCGGCAGTACTACAAGTCCCAGCCAGCCCAGGATATGTTAGGCACAACGCGAGTGTAGGGGGTGAGGATGATGGGTGTGGTAGTGTTGTGAATGAGAAGAGTGCAGAAACGGGGACTGGCAGTTTGGGGGGCCCAGCAGTCTGAACCAACTTTACAGCTGGCCCGGACTGCTGGAAAGGACGAAACACATAAGTCACAGTCTCCTGAACCTTCTGCCTTTTCTTCCTTTTCTTTACTAGATCATCTGGTGTTAGTGGAGTGAATAATGGTGGGAGTAGTGGTGGTATGAATACAAAGTCTGGTATGGATGATGAGAATTGTGGTGTGAATGTTGGTGGGAGTTGTGGTGTGAATGGTGGTCCTGGGTCTGAGTCTGGTTCGGCTGCCCCCCCGGTAGTGACTGCTCCTAGGAGCTATGCTCATGTCGCTGCCGGGGGGTCCCCCTCTCCATCCGGCCCCGGGGGTCACTTGCAGCAGCGCCTCCTGGAGGCTCTACGTAGGGGCGACAGGTCAATCGAGGTAGAGGGAAGGGGTGAGGTCGACCTGTCTTTCTGGATAGAGAGGCACGGTTTGGGGGCATTCCGAGAGCAGAATGGGGAGGTGGTCTGGTCCCTCCCGACACCCGGGCAGGACAATAACCGTAGGAACGTGGTCCGTCTGATTTGGAGGGGCAAGGATGTGTGCCCGCCTCGCGCTAAAGTGGTTGAGCTCCTCCTCCAGATGGAATTCAGGGCGAGTGACATCTTTGCCCTGATTCACCCCTATGGTTCGTCCGAATTTGACGTCAGTTTTGTTCGACCGGAGGGTCTCAAACTCTTCTGGTCGAACTACGAAGTGGCGAAGAATGAGCCCGGCTGGCGGGATTTTGCTGTAAAGGCTATTTCCCGTCAGAACTCAGTCAAGAAAGTGACCGTTTTGACTCGTAACGAGTCACTCTCCTGCTATGACATCATGACCTGGCTGGGACGGTATGGGGATGTGACGGACATGCCCAAGAAAAATCTAGATGAGCACGGGATCTGGTCTGGGGCCTGGACGTTTTCCGTCAAACTCAAGCGTTCAGGTAGTACAGTTGCCCACATTCCGTCAGCTGCCTTCCTTGGACGTGACAGAATCCAGGTCTTTTACCAGGGGCAGCCTAAGGTCTGTCACAGGTGCGGTAGCCCCACCCATTTTAGTGCAGCCTGTACTGTACAGGTTTGTGCTTTGTGTGGTGGGGTGGGTCATCTGGCTGCATCCTGCAGACAGATCCGGTGCCACCTGTGTGGTGTCCTCGGGCACCCTTTCAGCCGTTGTCCAAGCGCCTTCGCCCGTGCTGGGGCCGCTCCGGCCGGGGAGAGCTGTGAAGTTGCCCCGGCTGGGGAGGGTACGAGCAGGGATGGGGGCATAACAGGGCTAGTGACGAGGAAAAAGGGCCCTGCCAAACTAAGGCGGGAGGAAAATCGTAGGAGGAGTAGGGAGCTGGAGAGTGCCCAGGTGACTGGGGTAGCTCCGGCCCCTGCTCCTGAAGCTGGCCCTGTAACCACTGAAGCCCTGGGGGAGAACGTGCTGGATGAGGAGATCAGGAGGCTGCGCAGAGAGGAAGGCAAAATGGCCGACCCTTCTGATTCCTCCCACTATGAAAGTGTGGATGAGGAGAGTGGGGAAAGGCCAAAAAAGAAAGACAAGGGCAAAAGGAAAGGGAGAAAGAAGAGGTCGGAGCCCTCTGTTAAGCCTTGTACTACGGACCAGGTCCAAAACGGAAGCCTGACTGCCCCCCCTCTGATTGACCTGTCAAACCGGTACCTCGTCCTCGATACCATCTCCTCCCCCTCCTTGGAGGGGGAAGGTGAGGGCGGGGTGCCTAGGATGAGAGAGCCTCTGGGGGGAACTGGGCCCTGTCCTGCGGAGGCATCTTCCTCGGAGGGCAAGGCTAGACTGGGGCCGGATGGAGACGGGGACCACATGGACCAATCAGAATCTAAGAAAAGGTCCAAAAGTGGTCCTGCCCTTTCATCTTCTTCAGGGGATGAGGGGGCAAAAAAGAAGGGGAAGCAGAAGTAAAGGTGTGGCCGTCTAACTTAATCACCCATGATGGCGGCACTCACCCCACTGACGCTGGCATCTATTAATTGTGCCAGTATAAAGTCTGATACGGCTAGATTCGCAGCCTTCAATTTTCTTGGCCGTGTTGAAGCCGATATTTTCTTTTTACAGGAGACCAGGTTGTCAGATCTAGCCTCTCTGGTGAAAGCCAGAAGAGAGTGGAGGCGCGGGCCCTCCCACTGGTCTCTTGCGGCTGAGCCGTATAGTGGGGTGGCGGTCCTTTTTACCGCTCCGGTTGAATGCAGACGGGTTATTGAGTTAGAAATGGGGAGGTGCCTGATCTTAGATGTCCTCATGAAGGGACAAGAGCTCCGGCTCATAAACATCTATGCCCCACAAACTAAGCTGGGCCGTAAAAATCTTTTTATGAGGATTAAGCCCTTCCTTTTTACAAGCCGGCAGGTGATCTTTGGAGGGGACTTCAATAATGTCACGAGGTCACAAGATAGGAGAGGCTCCAATGGTCCGCTGGATTGCGATAGTGTGGTCCTTAATAATATAGTTAGGGAAGCTCGCCTAGAGGACGCCCACATCCGGAGCCCCTCAGGCCACGCGGGTTTCACCTATCATCAAGGTAGTCGCAGGTCTAGGATAGATAGGTTTTATTTGAAGGAGGAAGCCGTCTCTTCCGCAGTGTCCGTGGTTGAGGTGGAGTTCTCCGATCACTGTATGATTTTGTTTTCCTTGAATGTTTCAGAGACCCCCCGGATGGGTAAAGGTTATTGGAAGCTGAATTCGTCCCTCCTGGAGGAAGCAGAGATAAGACAGTCCTTTGAGGATTTTCTTCAGAGTCAGGTACCTTTACTGGGCCTTTGTAGTAGTAAGTCAGAGTGGTGGGAGATATTCAAGAAGCGGGTTGCGGGGTTCTTCCGCCAGCTCTCGAGCCTCAGGTCCCTGAACAGGTATCGCTTGTATCAGGGTCTGAGGAGGAAACTCGAGCTCCTTGTCTCGACTGGAGGTAGTCGGGAGGATATCTCCAGAGTGAAGTCCTTGCTGATGAGGTGTCAGTACGATAGGCACGCATCTTTGGTTTTTGAGAGGGATTTCGGGAAGTACCGCTCGCCCGACCCTTACAGGAACTGCAAGATGTCAGTGAGTAGTAAAGTAGTCTCAGGACTGGTTGATAGTACGGGATCCCTGAATCGGTCCAGATCAGGGATCCTGGAGGTCGTCAGATCTTTCTACTTGCACCTCTTGGGGAGGAAGGATCTAGATCGAGACAGGATGTCGGCTTTCCTGGCTGAAACCATTCCTGAGCCAGGGGTAGACCCCTCTCTTGATGTTTTGGCAGAAGATATCAGGAAAGAGGAAGTGAGACTGGCGATTGAGGGGCTCGCCCCCAAGAAGTCGCCAGGTCCGGATGGCTTAACATCCGAGTGGTATAAGACCTTTAAGGAGTCTTTAGCTCCCCTCTTGACCAAGGTATTCAATGAGTGTCTCTCCTCGGGCACTCTGCCAAAGTCAATGAGGAGGTCGGCCCTGATTCTTCTCTCAAAAGGTAAAGATCCTAGCCGGATTGAGAATTGGAGGCCCATAGCTCTTCTCAATACGGACAGGAAGCTTCTGGCTAAGATACTGTTTAATCGGCTGGTGAAGTTTGCACCCCGGCTCATTTCGGGGGCTCAGCACTGCTCTGTTCCAGGCCGAAGCACTTTAAGTGCTGTCCTCAGTGTCAGGGAGGCAGTGGAGCGGAGTAGTGCGGGTCTCTGGAAGGGGTACTTACTGTCCTTGGATCAGGCCAAAGCATTTGATCGGGTGAACCACGAGTACCTCTGGTCCGTCCTCCTGAGGTATGGCTTACCGTGTACTTTTGTTAATTGGCTTAAGATCTTGTATGCCGGGGCAGAGAGTTTCCCACTGGTGAACGGGTGGTCTGGCCGCTCTTTTGAGGTGGGGTCCGGAGTCCGTCAGGGTTGTCCTTTGAGCCCGCTTTTATACGTATTCGCGATTGATCCCTTCGTCCGGAGGGTAGATCGTGGGCCGTTGGCGGGAGTCGGGATGAGTCTGGTGGAGCTGGATGTCACCCAGAGAGTGGTGGCGTACGCTGATGATGTCACTATTTTCGTCTCCTCGAGGGAGGAGGTCGATGTGGTGATGTCAGAGGTGGAGCGCTACTCGGAGGCATCCGGGTCCAAGATCAACCGGGAAAAGTGTGAAAGTCTCTGGCTGGGAGGGGGGGATCCCACGTTTGATCTCCCGCACACCCTCCCAGGGCCCCAAGACTCAGCAAAAATTCTAGGCATCACATTCGGCCAGGATGATTATTCCACCAAAAACTGGGACGGTAATCTCCATGATGCCACTCAGAGGGTGAACCAGTGGAAGGGTTGGTCTATGACCCTCAGGGAAAGGGTGCACCTGATCAAATCATACCTGCTCCCCTTGTTTATCTATCTGGGCAGTGTATGTATCTTGCCAGATGCTTACTACACTAGGGTCTACAGCCTGTTTTTCCAACTGTTATGAAGGAACAGGTTGAATCTAGTCAAGAGGGAGGTTACGTACCGTACGAGGAGACTAGGGGGTTTATCTATGGTAAACCCTGTGGTGTTCTTAACCAACACCTTCTTGAAAGCTAACATCTCGAACCTCTGGAAAGAGAGGGCTCCTCCGTGGGTACTCTCCTGCAGGGAATGGTTTCGGCCTTTCTTCCAGGAATGGGAGAGAGGAGGGCAAGTGAAGGACCTCCGTACACCACATGGATATCTTCCGGCTTACGCTACCCCGACTCTGAAGGCGATACGTCGGTGGGGTCTGGGAGTGTGGGAAATCAGGACCCAGTCAAGGCAGTTCCTTGACAAACGGGTTCTGTTGACCCACTTCCAGAAGCCTCTGGCGCTCAGGGACTGCCCAGGTCGGGATCTGAGGGTGGGGTTGTATCTTTTAAACTTGAAAAGGATCCCCCAGAAGTTTTGGGACTTGGCCTGGCGCTGCTTTCAGGGGAAGCTAGGTGTAAGGGACAACCTGAAGTACAGGAACTCTGATGACCGGGGGTGTCCACGAGAAGAGTGTGTGGACACGCTGGAAAGCATGGACCACTTCCTGCTTCATTGTCCCTTTAACGTAGGGGTCTACAACCGGGTGGGCGCTTCCATCGGCTGGAGTCAACTTGCCGGCCTTACCTATCCAGAGTGGGCTTATGGGGCATTCAGGACCCTCGGTGGCCGAGATCGGGGCACTTTATTTTTAGTCAGCTTAGTGGTTAAGTATCACACGTGGAATGCACGGTGTTTAGTGTCCACCCAGCAGAAAGTCCTCTCCGAGGTGGAGGTCTGTAGGAACATCACCGGTGACCTCGGGAAGATCAGGTCTTTGGAGTATGGCAGTCTTGGTACCAGTAGGGCTTCTCTCCTATGGAGAGGGTTTTCTTTTCATGTGCCCTAGGTACTAGACCTTTTTGGTAGAGTACCTTTATTTTGGTTAGGGACAGGCATACAGGGATAGAGATAGGGTGATAGTAGGGTCAGTTTTAATGAAGGGATAGAATTAGGGAGAATAGTAGGGGGAATTAGGGAAAGAGTTTAAATTTCTTCAGTGTATCAGATCTGCCATCCTTCTCCCTGGTGGTGGGCTGTTGCATGTGCACCATAGCTTTTTGTTTTGTTTACAGCTGATATGGTATGAAGGGCTTACAGGCACCGAACTTGGGCCTAAATTGGGTTGTGGTCTTGTATATAAGGTTGTATTTAGTTGGTTGGTTGGAGTGCTAGGTGGGGAGGGGGTGTTTTTATTTTTTTTATTTTATTTTTTTTTGTTTATTTATTTATTTTTTTTCTCCTTAGGGGATCTGACATGGGTCAGTTAAGGACTGGACTTAAGAACTGTACGAACGGTTATGGACTGACCCATGTACAGGAGGGGTGGTGTGGGAGAGGGCACAGTTTTAGTGTAGGATTTATTTTAGGGTTTTTGTAGGTATTTTTGTGAGGCACATTTATTATATTTGTATGTATACTGTGCTATGTTTATTGTTTTATATTATTTATTTGTTGGTATAGTGTGTCATGTATTTTGTTTTATATTGTTGCATTAGCCATAAGAAAAGGGCAGTCGGACCAGTTGTAGTTCTGTATTATTATTATTATTATTATTATTATTACTATATGTAGGTGTTTTTGTCTGTGTATATCTAAGTTATTTAAAAAAAATTTTTATTTTTTTATTTTTTGTATTAAATATATATATATATATATATATATATTTATATATAGGAAATTATTATTATTTATTTTTTTGATAAGCCAAGTTGTGCTGTTGTTATGTTCATTCTCAATATGTGTGTGTGTGTTTGTTAGTTTTGGAGATCATGTGTGTGTTATGTTTTCTGTTGCTTGATTTATTTATTTATTTTCCCAAGTATGGATCATTTTGAGTTATAGCCAGGTGGTGCTGAATTTTATGTTGGTTTATTTATTTCATTTAATTAGCCAAGTTGAGCTAATTTAATTTTTGTATTTTTTTTTTTTTTTAAATAATTTTTTATTTTTATTTTAATTTATTTTTTTTTTTTATTTTTTTTATTTTTATTTTTTATTTTTTTTTTTTTTTTATTATTATTATTATTTTTAATGTTATGTGTGTGAGTGTGAATTTCATAGTTTGCTTAGGTGTATAGGTATAGTATAGTTGTAGTTTGGTATATTTTACAATTTATTAAAGCTGGGCTGGCCGGTTAGGCAGGGTTTTATTTTATTTTGCATTTCTGTTGTAGCTGGTTAAGCTTGTTTTGTGTTTTTGTTTTTTGGAATTGTTTTGTATTTTTATAATAAAAAAGAGTGTCAGCAGAGAGCACTGTGGTCAAACAGAAAGGAAATTCTAAAAGAAAAGAGATACCTCTAGAGCATACAGCAGCTTATAAGTACTGGAAGGATTAAGATTTTTAAATGGAAGTAATTTACAAATCTGTTAAACTTTCTGATACCAGTTGATTTTAAAAATAAATCTAGTTTTCCACTGGAGTACCACTTTAACCTCTTAAGGACCCCGCATCATATTGCGGCGGGCCCGGCATCATAGTGAAGCCGGGACCCGCATCTAACAGCGCGCGGCACTGATCGCAGTGCCGCGCGCTATTAACCCTTTAGCCGCGCGCTCAAAGCTGAGCCGCGCAGCTAAAAACGAAAGTAAAAGTGCCCGACTAGCTCAGGGAGCTGTTCGGGATCATCGCGGTATAATGTCGGCATCCCGAACAGCTGTAGCACAGGAGGAGGTCTTCTTACCTTCTCCTGCACTGTCCAATGGCCGAATGAATGCTTCAAGCCTGAGATCCAGACTTGAGCATCCAATCGCCGAAAACACTGATTGATCCATTCCTATGGAGATGGATCAATCAGTGGTAAAGATCAGTTAATGCAATGTTATAGCCCCCTATAGGAGCTATAATATTGCATAAGAGAAGTGTTAAAAAAAAAAAAAAAAATCATTAACCCTTTCAATTATCCCTTCCCCTAATAAAAGTTTGAATCACCCGGCATTTCCAAGAATAAAAAAAACACAGTGTAAATAAAAATAAACATATGTGGTATCATCGCGTGCAGAAATGTCCGAATTATAAAAATATACTGCTTTTTAAACCACACGTTCAATGGCGTATGCGCAAAAAATTCCAAAGTCCAAAATAGCGCATTTTCATCACTTTTTATACCACAAAAAAGTGAATAAAAAGTGATCAATAAGTCTGATCAGAACAAAAATGATACACCTAAAAACTTCAGATCATGGCGCAAAAAATGAGCTCTCATAGCGCCCGGAACACAGAAAAATTAAAAAGTTATAGGGGTCAGAAGATGACCATTTTAAACGTATAAATGTTCCTGCATGTATTCATGATTTTTTTCTGAAGTGATACAAAATCAAACCTATACAAGTAGGGTATCATTTTAACCATATGGACCTACAGAATAAAGATAAGGTGTAATTTTTGCCAAAAAATGTACTGCGTAAAAACGGAAGCCCCCAAAACGTACAAAATAGAGTTTTTTCATCAATTTTGTCGCACATTGATTTTTTTTCCCGTTTCACCGTAGATGTTTGGGTAAAATGACTAATGTCATTACAAAGAAGAATTAGTGACGCAAAAAATAAGCCATCATATAGAATTTTAGGTGAAAAGTTTAAAGAGTTATGATTTTATAAAGTTAAGGAGGAAAAATTGAAAATGAAAAAACCGAAAAAGCCCGGGTCCTTAAAGGGTTAATGGAATGAGTAACCTCGTCTTTACAGAGAATTGCAGTGACCATACAGTGTGAGAAGAAATGGTAAAATATTGTCAGAAGGTTCCTCAGTAAGATTGTAAGAAAGCTCGGCTAACATCTTAAAGGGGTACTCCGGCCCTGAGACATCTTATACCCTATCCAAAGGATAGGGGATATGATGTCTCCCCATGGGGGTCCCGCCGCTGGGGACCCCCGCAATCTTGTATTCGCCACCCACCTGTTTGAGCTGCACACAGCGGTGCCAGCTCACAAACAGCCGGGTGGCGACCACGGGGCCAGAGTATCATGACCACCCCGCCTCCGTGTGATGTCACCCCCCCGCCCCCCGTATGCAAGTCTATGGAATGGGGGGTAGAGGAGTGTACATGGGTGACAGAGGGGGGATGGCCAAGGTGGACATGGATGACAGGAGAGACAGAGGGGTGATTAGGGTGGAGGGACAATGGTGACAGATGTAGACTGGGGGGTAGTCAGAGGGGTGGATGGGGGGGGAAACATGTGTTGCAGAGGAATGGACAGAGGTGGCCAAGGTGGACATGGATGACAGGATGGTGGACACGGGAGATATGGGGGTGAACAGGGATAACGGGGGTGGACAAGGATGACAAGGGGGATAAAAGAGGGGTGACAAAGGGATAGAGGGGTGAATAGGGGGGTAGACATGTGTTACAGGGGGGTGGATAGGGAGGGGTGGACATGGGTGACAGGGATAGACAGGGGGTGGACATGAATGACAGGGGTGAGGGGGGGGTGGACGGGGTTAAGAAGGGGTAACAGAGGGTAGGAAAGGGTACAGTACCTTTTTGCCATTTTTCTTCACTACACTGGCACAGTAATCAGGCGCAGCTTCCACCTTCCTCCCCTCTCCGGCAGGGCAGCGACTCAGGGCTCCGACAGGGCACTCACTCACTGGGACGCTGGGGGGGGGGGGAGGGGGACGCTGGGGCACGGGTCATTACACCGGCACGGTAATCCAGCAGAGCACCGCCAGTGAACTCACTCACTGGGCCGCTGGGGGGGGAGGGGGATGCTGGGGCACGGGTCACTACACCGGCACGGTAATCCGGCAGAGCACCGCCAGTGCACTCACTCACTGGGACGCTGGGGGGGGGGAGGGGGACGCTGGGGCACGGGTCATTACACCGGCACGGTAATCCGGCAGAGCACCGCCAGTGAACTCACTCACTGGGCCGCTGGGGGGGGGGGAGGGGGATGCTGGGGCACGGGTCACTACACCGGCACGGTAATCCGGCAGAGCACCGCCAGTGCACTCACTCACTGAGCCGCAGGGTGAGAGGAATGCAGGGGGTTGCGATGTGTGCACGCACAGCAAAGCGCACACATACTTCCCTTCCCCCCTGCGGCGCCATAAATTTCAGACGCGCAGGCCAGGCCGGTGAATAAAAAAATAAAATATTTGCCGTCAAAATCCCGCGGCACCCCAGTTGGGAATCACTGCCTACTGCGGGAGGGGGGGTTAATCTGGGGGTACTACCTGTCTACTGGGGGGGGGTCTAATCTGAGGGTACTACCTGTCTACTGGGGGAGGGGTCTAATTTGGGGGTACTACCTGTCTACTGGGGGGGGGGGTGTAATTTGGGGGTACTACCTGTCTAATGGGGGGGTCTAATTTGGGGGTACTACCTGCCTAATGATACATTTTCATAATTTTTCATAATTAATATTTTTATGACCATATTTCATAATTTTAACCCCTTAAGGACCGAGGTGATTTTGGCCTTAAGGACCAGAGCATTTTTTGCAGATCTGACCACTGTCACTTTAACCCCTTAAGGACTCAGCATTTTTCCGTTTTTGCATTTTCATTTTTTCCTCATCACCTTCTAAAAATCATAACGCTTTCAATTTTGCACCTAAGAATCCATATGATGGCTTATTTTTTGCGCAACCAATTCTACTATGCAGTGACATTAGTTATGTTACCAAAAAATCCACGGCGAAACGGCGAAATCATTGTGCGACAAAATTGAAGAAAAAATTTCCTTTTGTAAATTTTGGGGGCTTCCGTTTCTACGCAGTGCATTTTTTGGTAAAAATAACACATCAGTTTTATTCTGTAGGTCCATACGGTTAAAATGATACCCTACTTATATAGGTTGGATATTGTATTACTTCGGAAAAAATCATAACTACATCATGCAGGAAAATTTATATGTTAAAAATTCTCATCTTCTAACCCCTATAACTTTTTTAGTTTTCTGCATACAGGCCGGTATGAGGACTCATTTTTTGCGCCGTGTTCTGAAGTTTTTATCGGTACCATGTTTGTATTGATCAGACTTTTTGATCGCTTTTTATTCATTTTTTCATGATATAAGAAGTGACCAAAAATACACTATTTTGGACTTTGGAATATTTTTTGCGTGTAAGCCATTGACCGAGCGATTTAATTAACAATATATTTTTATAGTTCGGACATTTTCGCACGCAGCGATACCACATATGTTTAGTTTAGTTTTTTTTTTTTTATGGGAAAAGGGGTCAAACTTTTATTAGGGAAGGAGTTAAAGGGGTACTCTGGTGAAAACCTTTTTTCTTTTAAATCAACTGGTGGCAGAAAGTTAAACATATTTGTATATTACTTCTTTTAAATTTTTTTTAATCCTTCCTGTACTTCCTGATGACATCACGAGCACAGTTCTCTCTGCTGACGTTATTATAATAATAATAACACTTTATTTATTGTTGTCCTTAGTGGGATTTGAATCCAAGTCTCCAGCACTGCAAGGCAGCAGTGCTAACCACTGAGCCACCATGCTGCCCTTAGCATACATCTGCTATGCATGGTTGCTAAAACGGACACAGATGTCAGCAGAGAGCACTGTGTTCATGATGTCATCAGTGTTCCAAAAAAAAGGAATTTCCTCTGTAGCATTCAGCAGCTAATAAGTACTGGAAGGATTAAGATTTTTTTAATAGAAGTAATTTACAAATATGTTTAACTTTCTGCCACCAGTTGATTTAAAAGAAAAAAGGTTTTCACCGGAGTACCCCTTTTAAATGACCTTTGTTAACTTCTTTTTTTCACTTTTTTTTTTTTACAGTGTTATAGCTCCCATAGGGACCTATAACACTGCACACACTGATCTCCTATGCAGATCCCTGCAAAGCCATAGCTTTGCACGGATCAGTCAGATAGGGGCTCGATTGCTCAAGCCTGTAGCTCAGGCTTGGAGCAATCAATCGACGATCGGACGCCGCGGAGAGAGGTAAGGAGACCTCCGCCTGCGTCCCAGCTGATCGGAACATAGCAATTTTATCGCGATGTCCCGATCAGCCCGAGTGTGCTGCCGGGAAGCGTTTACTTTCATTTTCAGACGCGGCTTCAATTTTGATCGCCACGTCTGAAGGGTTAACAGCGTGTGGCACAACGATCGATCCAGCGCGCTGTTAGCCCAGGGTCCCGGCTATGATTAGCAGCCGGGACCGACACGGTGTGACCCCGTTTTTCACACCGGGCTACGCCCTGAGTCCTTAAGAGGTTAAGCATTAATAACTCTGGGATGCTTGTACTTATGAATTTGATTCAGAGATTGTTTTTTCATGACAAATTCAACTTTATCCTAGTTGTAAATTTTTGTCGATTCTTGCATCATTTCTTTGTGAAAAATTCAAAAATTTTATGAAAAATTAGAAAAGTTTGCATTTTTCTAACTTTGAAGCTCTCTGCTTGTAAGGAAAATAGGCATCTCAAATAAATGATATATTGATTCACATATACAATATGTCTACTTTATGTTTGCATCATACGGGAGATATCTTTATATTATTATATTATATACAATATATTATGTTTTCATCATAAAGTTGACATGTTTTTACTTTTGGAAGACATGAGAGGGCTTCAGAGTTCAGCATCAATTTTCCAGTTTTTCACAAAATTTTCAAAATCGGAATTTTTCACAGACCATGTCAGTTTTGAAGTGGATATAAAGGGTCTTCATATTAGAAATACCCCACAAATGACCCCATTATAAAAACTGCACCCCTCAAAGTATTCAAAATGACATTCATAATGTTTGTTTACCCTTTAGGTGTTTCACAGGAATAGCAGCAAAGTGAAGGAGAAAATTCAAAATCTCAATTTTTTACACTAACCTGTTCTTGTAGACCCAGTGTTTGAATTTTAACAAGGGGTAAAAGGAGATAAATCCCCCCAAATGTGTAACCCAATTTCTCTCGAGTAAGGAAATACCACATATGTGTATGTCAAGTGTTCGGAGGGCGCAGTAGAGGGCTCAGAAGGGAAGGAGCGACAATGGGTTTTTGCAGAGTGAGTTTTTCTGAAATGATTTTTGGGGGGCATGTCACATTTAGGAAGCCCCTATGGTGCCAGAACAGCTGAAAAGCCCCCACATGGAATACTATTTTGGAAACTACACCCCTCAAGGTACATAATAAGGGCAGGGGTTTATGTAACAAGGGCAGGGGTTTACAGCAAGGAAACTTGCTGTAAACCCCTGCCCATGTGAATGTACATTCACATGGGGGGCGGGCAAAACTACAACTCCCAGCATGCCCTTTGGCTGTCCGATCATGCTGGGGGTTGTAGTTATGCAACAGCTGGAGGCACACTGGTTGCAAAACACAGAGTTTGTTACTCAACTCAGTGTTTCGCAACCCATGTGCCTCCAGCTGTTGCTAAACTACAACTCCCAGCATGCATGGTCTGTCAGTGCATGCTGGGAGTTATAGTTTTGCAACAGCTGGAGGCAAACAGGTTGGGAAACACTGAGTTAGGAAACAGACAATGCTTCCCAACTAGTGTGCCTCCAGTTGTTGCAAAACTACAACTCCAAGCATGCCCAGACAGTCTAGGCATGCTGAAAGTTGTAGTTCTGTAACATCTGGAAGAGCACAGATTGGAGACCAGTGCACAGTGGTCTCCAAACTGTGGCCCTCCAGATGTTGCAAAACTACAACTCCCAGCATGCCCAGACAGCCAAAGGCTGGGCATGCTGTGAGCTGTAGTTTTAAAACTCCTAGAAGCAACAGTGAAGATCACATTACAGCGATCTTCACTGCTGCATCTGATGCCACAGCTGCCTCCTCCACTTGTGCCTGCCGCCGGTCCCAGGTATGTGCCGTGTGCCACCCCATCACCCCCCCCAGCACTCATCATCCCCCGCTCTGCCCGACTTCTAGGGACGGGCAGACTGAGGGAAATGAACTTTAAACCCCCCCCCCCCCCCCCAGTCAGCTGAGACACCCCCCCAGTCAGCTGACACACTGTGATTGGTCCACAGGGACCAATCACAGGGATTGCTGACTAGGACCATCCACAGATGGTCCTGGGGGAGGCTTGCAGAAGTTGTCTCCTGCTGGTGCCGCGCATCGCCGGGTTAACTGAATGCCTTTTATAAACGGCGGAATGCGCGAAGGACCTGCCCAATCGGCCGTTTATATAAGGCATTCTGTGGGAAGGGGTTAGTTGAGTTATTACCGTACGACAAAGTGCTCCACCAATCAGAGGCTGAGCAGTGCTATTGGCTGTCTGGGCATGCTGGGAGTTGTAGTTATGTGAAACCATATTCAACTGCGGCTCTTCATACATTTGGGGCACCTTACTCCGAGATATTTTTGTTTCTCACTGACATATAAAACACTGATTTATAATAAATTCCCTACTTTGTCTATTATAACAATAATTACAACTATTGGAATATTTGTCAAATAAAAATGTTTATTCATCTTTTCCAGTGTTCATACATACAGGTTGGTGGTGAATGCCCATAGTATACTGGCGATGATGGTAATGACACCTTTAATCTCGGGGATATTGACAATTAGGATGGCAACGGTGACCCGTCCCAGGAACTGTCTGACCGAGTTAATATAGTCCATCGGTCCGGTGATGCTGGTCACTATCCCCCTTGGCATAACCCACGTCAGAAGCTGGAGTGTGATGGCGATCCAGGTGAGCCTGTCACTGATGAAGCCGATCCAGCTGATGGCGGTGGGGTTACAGATCACGTAAAGAAGCTCTATAGTGCTGTTGGTGGTAATCCAGGTCACAAACTCATTGACTGGGTTCATCCAGGCAAGCAGGGAGCTGCTGGTGATGGTGGGGATCCAGAAGATCAAGTCAGTGGTGGTGTCTATCCAGGACAGCAAGTCACTGATGATAGTAGCAAACGAGATCAGGTCGTCAACAGCATCTATGAACCGGTCCAGCAGGTTGTTATTGATGGGAATATAGCATAGCAGGCAGATGATCATGTCACCATAAGTGCTGATCCAGCCAAGATAGTTTTTGATGATGGCCGCCCCGCTCTGCAGGTTGTTGGTAATGGAATCCCAGTTGATCGCGTCGTTGCTGGCAGTGGTGTCATTACTCCCCAGGACAGGGGTGATCTTTCTGATCCTGGTCCTGGTCCAGATGGGACACTTCATGTCGCTGCTGGCAGAGGTTTGATTACTCACCAGGACAGGGGTGATCTTTCTGATCCTGGTCCTCGTCCAGATGGGACACTTCATGTCGCTGCTGGTAGTATTCAAGCTGGGCAGATCTCTGATGGTATCGTTCTGCCCTTGCAGGTGGCTGGAGGTGATATTCCGGCTCGGTTGGTTGCTGGTGATTTCAAACCAGAAACTCGGGCCGGTGGTGAAGAGGGAACCCAGAAGGATGGTAACTGTCCAGCACATGCTACAGGCCAAATTGACCTCATCCCTGCTGATGTGGTCCCCTCGAATCATGATAAAATAAAATAAAAAGCGCAAGGAAACAATATAGAAACACTAGTGCTCGCTAGATTGCAGTCCTCAGAATAAGGCCTCTGGGGCTCTGCACCTCTTTTTCCAGCTATCACCATTTGTGAAGTCACATGTGTGATGTCATACTTAATGTCACTGCTCTGAGGACAGGTGTAAACATGGACATTTACATCCATTTGTTTTATAGGGTGAAATAAGCTTTTTATTATTAAATAAAGGTATAGAAAACTCTGGGTGTAGGGTGTTTTTTTTTTTTGGGGGGGGGGGGGGGGCGGTGACTTTATACGGAGGACTGGGTATTTGGGTGGGAACGAACATCACTTTATAACATAGACAAACAAATATAATATAATATACAAATATTAATAAAATTCTGACAAAAAGTCCAACGTTATCTACAGATTTGGGTAGTCTGGCAGGAGGATTCCTCATTTTTGAGAATAGGAGGAGGAGGAAAGTGATGGTGGGGGAAGAATACACAGCTCCCGAATTGATCAGAACACTGAAGCTCGGCTTCATTGGGAGTAGTCACCAGCACCCCAACCCCCATGTTTCTTTTTTTTCCCCCTATATATTGCAACTTATTCCTTCTGCATATATACCTACAAACGCCAAAAGCGTAACCCCGACACCAAATAAAGTACAAATCGATGTATGAAAATGTATATTTTTTTTATTAATAAAAGAACATGATTCTAAAAATGTACATAATTGACTAAATAAAATAAATATATATCAATATATGTTAAAACATTTGGCTGCAAATAATGGCTACAGGTTCGGAATTTATATAATAGTGACCCATTAGAAAAGGAATAACACACCTGTCCAAATAGTAAGCCGCTGGGTCGGAAGTGACGTTGGACACCGCGGCACTCGTGTGATGGAGCACGCAACGCGCATTCACATTATAGAGTGGGTTCGGCAACGAAAACATGGCCACAGTCACTCATACTGCGCATGCGTGCACAAAAAAATTCTAGGGGGAAAGACAGATCGCTGCTAATGGAGGGATATACAAAATAAGTTGAACATCGGACTCAGGGCTAAATAATACAAAGAATGAAAATATATAGTGGGAGAACTGACTGTGAAGGCAATAACATGGCTATAAATAATGCATATACATTTGAGATAATAGCAATAATGATTATTATAATAATCCAGGGGCATATGAAAGCATAAAAAAATGACAAGGATGTGATAACATGCATAATGGTAAAACAAATACAGTAAATAGCGCATGCAACATAAACAAAAATGAGAAAAATATTTTTGTAAAAAAATATATTTGTAGAAGTGTATACCGTATTTTTCGCCCTATAGGACGCACCGGTATATAAGACACACCCAATTTTAAAGGTGCAAAATCTAGAAAAAAAAAATCCTGAACCCAACAGTTATCTTCAACCTGCGGACCTCCAGATGTTGCAAAACTACAATTCCCAGCATGCCCGGACAGCCGTTGGCTGTCCGGGCATGCTGGGAGTTGTAGTTTTCCAACAACTAGAGGTCCGCAGGTTGAAGACCACTGGTATAGGAGGTAATACTCACGTGTCCCTGCCGCTCCGGACCCGTCACCGCTGCCCTGGATGTCGCTCCTTCGCTGTCGCCGCGTCCCCGTGGTATCCCCGACGCTCCGGATGTCTTCTTCCCCGGGATCCACGCTCTCAGTCGCCGTCATCACGTCGCTCCGCACGCCGCTCCTATCGGATGACGGGACCGCGTGCGCGACGACGTGATGACGTCGAAGGAGAGCGCCGGCCATGATGGGGATCCCGGCATGGAGCAGACACCGAGGAGGCAGGTAAGGTCCCTCCAGGAGTCCTGTAAGCTGCTCGGGACACCGCGATTTCACCGCGCCGGTCCCGAACAGCCCGACTGAGCAGCCTGGTTAGTGTCACTTTCCCTTCAGACGCGGCGGTCAGCTTTGATCGCCGCGTCTGAAGGGTTAATACAGAGCAACACCGCGATCGGTGATGTCCTGTATTAGCCGCGTGTCCCGGCCGTTGATGGCCACCGGTACCGCCGCGATAGGTGTGTGTATTCGCCGTGTAAGATGCACCAACTCCCCCCCCCCCCCCCCCCCCCCAGTTTTGGAGAATAAAAAGTGCGTCTTATACGGCGAAAAATACGGTAAATGAATCTTGATTAGTGTGCAGGAATGATGTATACTAAATCCAAATGGATAGGAGCAGTGCCTGAAGAGTGCAGGAATATATAGAGCATGCAATACAATACATACATATACAAAAGATATAAAAAGAGCAGAAATATAGTGCATATAGTACAATGCATATATATATATATATATATATATATATATATATATATATATATATATAGATACATAGATATACACAAAACATGCATAATATAAAAGGATCCTGCATGTCAGAGGCCATATGCCCAGCAGAGGTGAGTGGATTAGGCATGTTAGGGTCTCATCCGACAAGAGGCCACCTCCGTGTGGTGGATGGGGACACGTTTTGATCAAAAAGTGCGCTAAGAGCCTCGATTTTTTTGACAAAGAGAGCTGCTGCTGCAACCTTATTTTTTGTATACTTTATATACGGTACATACTACTGAAATTATATTGTTCAGAAAATGGTGTAAATCTTTCTTATTGAGTAACGAAAACGGAGATTGGAAACCTTTTCAAAAATGTCTTTTATTTCTTTCCTATAAAAAATTATATTAAAAAAAAAAAAACCTCTACACAAAAAATGTATATAAACTATATACTCATTATCGACCGCCAGTTTATAGAATCATTGGGGGAGATTTCTCATTAGGGTCTGTTGTAGACACAGATCTGCCCCTTTACACAATTTACAAAAGTTGTGCACGTCGTTTGATAAATTTTGCGCAAATATATAACCCCCTCCCCCCCTGGCTCTACCGTGCACGCCTTCTCTACCTCCACGGCACTGCTCACATAGCTAGAAGTGCTGGAGCAGCAGTGTGCGCCGAACAAAACTCTGCACAATAGTAAAATTATAAATATTTATAAAGTACACAGAGGGTAGATTCTCAAAGAATTTTGCAGCACAAAAAAATCAATTTTGCGCCAAAATTTTGGCGCAAAAAATATTGAACACATTTCAAAGAGCTTTGTGCCGCGGTTTACACCGTTCACGTCAGTTTTGTAAAAGTGGGTGTGTCCACGTATATTTTCTGCTTTACATGATGGGCACTAGGTCTTCTCCAGGAAACTATAGACCGGTAAGTCTAACGTGCATTGTGGGTAAATTGTTTGAAGGATTTATACGGGATTACATACAGGAATACATAGGGGATAATTGTATTATAAGTGATAGCCAGCATGGGTTTACTAAGGATAGAAGTTGTCAAACCAATCTAATTTGCTTTTTTGAAGAGGTGAGTAGAAGCCTTGACAGAGGAATGGCTGTGGATATAGTGTTTCTGGATTTTGCTAAAGCGTTTGATACTGTCCCTCACAGACGTCTGACAGGTAAGTTAAGGTCTTTGGGTTTGGAAATTTTAGTTTGTAACTGGATTGAACACTGGCTCATGGATCGTACCCAGAGAGTGGTGGTCAATGATTCGTACTCTGATTGGTCCCCGGTAATTAGTGGTGTACCCCAAGGTTCTGTACTGGGACCGCTGTTGTTTAATTTATTTATCAATGATATAGAGGATGGTATTAACAGCTCTTTTTCTATCTTTGCAGATGACACAAAGCTTTGTAGCACGGTACAGTCTATAGAGGATGTGCATAAGTTACAAGATGACTTGGATAGACTAAGTGTCTGGGCCTCCACTTGGCAAATGAGGTTCAATGTGGATAAATGTAAAGTTATGCATCAGGGTACTAATAACCTGCATGCGTCGTATGTCTTAGGGGGGATTAAACTGTCAGAGTCACTGGTAGAGAAGGATCTGGGTGTACTTGTAGATCACAGACTACAGAATAGCATGCAATGTCAGGCTGCTGCTTCCAAAGCCAGCAGGATATTGTCATGTATCAAAAGAGGCATGGACTCAAGGGACAGGGACATAATACTCCCCCTTTATAAAGCATTGGTACGGCCTCACCTGGAATATGCTGTTCAGTTTTGGTCACCTGTCCATAAAAGGGACACTGTGGAGCTGGAAAGGGTGCAGAGACGCGCGACTAAACTAATATGGGGCATGGAACATCTTAGCTATGAGGAGCGATTAAAGGAGTTACAATTGTTTAGTCTTGAGAAGAGACGTTTAAGGGGGGATATGATAAATGTATATAAGTATATTAATGGCCCATACAAAAAATATGGAGAAAAACTGTTCCAGGTTAAACCCCCCCCCCCCCCCCAAAGGACCAGGGGGCACTCCCTCCGTCTGGAGAAGAAAAGGTTTAGTCTCAAGGGGCGACACGCCTTCTTTACCATAAGAACTGTGAACTTATGGAACAGTCTACCTCAGGAACTGGTCACAGCAGGAAAAATTAACAGCGGTACAATTTTTTTTAACTGAATTTCACATCTCCCTCCGCCCATTTCACATCTCCCCCGTCACATTCCCCTCTCCCTTGTCACATCCCCCGTCACATTCTCCCCCCTCGTTGTCACATTCTCCCCCCTCCTTGTCACATTCTTCCCCCCTTGTCACATTCCCCCCCTTGTCACATTCTCCCCATTCATGTTACATACCCCTCCCCCTGTCACATCCCCCCCTTGTCACATCCCCCCTTCATGTCACATCCCCCCTGTCACATTCCCCCCCTGTCACATTCCCCCCCTGTCACATTCCCCCCCTGTCACATTCCCCCCTTGTCACATTCCCCCCTTGTCACATTCCCCCCCTGTCACATTCCCCCCCTTGTCACATTCTCCCCCTTCATGTTACATTCCCCTCCCCCTGTCACATCCCCCCCTTGTCACATCCCCCCTTCATGTCACATCCCCCCTTCATGTCACATCCCCCCTTCATGTCACATCCCCCTTGTCACATTCCCCCCCTTGTCACATTCCCCCCCTTGTCACATTCCCCCCTGTCACATTCCCCCCATGTCACATTCCCCCCTTGTCACATTCCCCCCCTGTCACATTCCCCCCCTGTCACATTCCCCCCTTTGTCACATTCATCCCCCCTTCTCACCTTGTCCTGCAGCAAATACACTAGGTTTGCCGGCAGATTTCATACCTAGTGTATCTGCTGCAGAACAAGACCTTTCCCCTTCAGCCAATCACAGGCTTTACACCACTGCGGCCTGTGATTGGCTGAAAAGTGAAAGGTCCTAGAAGATGAATAGTGAAGAGAGGACACCCCGGACCGCACGGAGGGGAACGACATCTGCAGGGACCGGGACTAGGTGAGCAAAAGGTTTTTTTATTTTACTACTTCTTCCTTTTACACTTAGCTCAGTGTTTTTCTACCAGGGGGCCTCCAGCTGTTGTGAAACTACTACTCCCAGCATGCCCGGACAGCCTTTGGCTGTTCGGGCATGCTGAGAGTTG
This sequence comes from Hyla sarda, assembly GCF_029499605.1. NCBI lineage: Eukaryota > Metazoa > Chordata > Amphibia > Anura > Hylidae > Hyla > Hyla sarda. Next base: position 78,202,394 of record NC_079196.1, on the reverse strand, counting down.
TAGTTTTGCAACAGCTGGAGGCCCCCTGGTAGGGAAACACTGACTTTTAGTATTTTTCTTTACCTGCTCTGGCCGGCCCCCGCAACGGGAGCCGACCAGAGCAGATAATCGCATGTTTTCCAGGGGGGCCGCATCGCTATATCACATTGCTTTTGCGATATATCGTGCAGCCCGGCCGGGAACTCTGCAATTCTACCCCGAGCGTGACTCGGGGTTACCGATCCTGGCAGGGAAAATTAACCCCGAGTCACGCTCGGGAATACCGCTCAGGAGGTTAAAACAGGATTAGATACATTCCTGGAACAAAATAACATTAATGCTTATGAAGAAATATAAAATCCCATCCCTTCCCCAATATCGTGCCACACCCCTACCCTTCAATTCCCTGGTTGAACTTGATGGACATATGTCTTTTTTCGACCGTACTAACTATGTAACTATGATATTTTCAAAGGGGTGAGAGTCCAGTTTACATAAAAAATTTCATACCGGAAACCACAGAAATTGTGTTGCAGTTTTACTGTTTTTGGGGGTTTTTTTTCTTTGTTTTTGTGGGAAAAGGTGTTATTTAGGTAATTATTAAAAAAAAAATAAAAAAAAACTATTATTGAAAATGGCATTAAAAAAAAAAAAATATATATATATATATATATATATATATATATATATATATATATATATAGAATTTTATTTTATTTTTTATTGGTCACTGCACCTGCACTCACATTTAAGCTCAGAAATGTTTTATTTAACGCACATTGACAGGATTGTGGAGCCGGATGGTACCCAACACGTAGACACTGGCCCTATAGCAACGGCTTTCCGGGACTTCTACTATTCTCTTTATAACATACACCCAACTAACCCCACGCCATTGCCACGCACGCAGGCAATCCAAACTTTCTTGTACCGATTGAATTTACCTACCCTCACCACACTGGAAGGGGAAACATTGCTGGAGCCTTGCACTGCTGAGGAGGTTGAGGCAGTAATAAAGTCCTTCCCCATAGGGAAGAGCCCGGGACCAGATGGCCTGAGCTTACAATACTATAAAAAGTTGGGCACAGTCTTGCTGCCTCGGCTTACTCAGTGGTGCAACGCGTTACTTGGAGGCACCCATTTGCCGCCCCAATCCCTAGAGGCACACATCACTATTCTACCAAAAGAAGGTAAAGACCCTCTACTGTGCTCGAGTTATAGGCCCATTTCACTTTTGAATATGGACCTAAAGATCTGGGCTAAGCTGTTGTCCATGAGACTTCGCCCTCTCCTCCCTGGCCTCATTCATGTGGACCCGACTGGTTTTGTGAAGGGCAGGGAGGGGAAGCATAATGCATTACGAGTCATGCACGCTATTCACTATGCCACACAAAAAAAGATCCCTCTACTCCTTCTCGGCACAGATGCCGAGAAGGCGTTTGATAGGGTAGCGTGGGACTACATGAACAAGGTGTTAACCAAATATCGCATCCCTGATCGCTTCATCCGAGCTATCATGTCCCTATATAGTGAACCCAGAGCACGGGTTAGGGTCAATGGCACTCTTTCTGAACCTTTCCCCATATGTAATGGGACGCGACAAGGGTGCCCCCTATCACCGTCACTGTACGTCCTCGTGATGGAGACTCTTCTCCAGGCCTTGAGGCAGGATGGGGCGATTAGGGGATTGCAAATAGGGGATAGGCCTCATCTTACGGCAGCATTCGCTGACGATCTGCTCATAATGATCACTAATCCTACTGAAGCCCTGCCTCGTGTCCAATGCGTTATTGAAGAGTATGGAACCCTATCCAATTTCAAAGTAAATTATAGTAAGTCGGAGATACTGAACCTCACGATACCCCCTCGTATAGCCTCGAGTCTACAATCTTCCTCGTCTTATAGAAGGCCATCTAAACACATCACATACCTGGGCATAGCCCTTCCCTCGTCGCTGAGCAACTTGTTTGACCTTAACTATGTACCCTTACTGACTAAAATGAAGAATAAAATTGACTCCTACAAGTTACCCTTCCTTTCATGGGTGGGGCGACTCAACCTCCTACAGACATACATTGTACCGTCCATACTCTACTTACTGCGCATGGTACCCATAGAACTACCTAAATGGTATCTCCTGCAATGGAAACGGCTCTTTGGGGCTTTCCTTTGGTCAGGGAAGCGCCCACGTTTAGCACATTCCCTTCTTACTAGATCTAAGAGGAGCGGTGGCATAGGTATGCCAGACATTTCTATGCTTTATACAGCTAACCATATTCATAGATGGGTTGAGATCACTACTAGAACTAGCCTACTGGGTAGCTCAGAACTTGAATGCTCACAAATGACTTCTCGAGGCTTTGGGGTGGACCGTCATGTCTGGCTGCCTACGCGCCGCTCCCTCTCGCATGTTAATAATCCCCTGTTGAAAGGTACACTCACTATCAAAAGAGCTTATGATAAAGGCACAACACAAGGAAACCACGGAAAAACACTGATTTCTCCATGCTTTCCAAGTTCTCTGATTCCATATGCAGTTCACCCTGACATGCAAGAGGCGGAGGACTTGTGGTCCCATTTTCAACACGTCCCTGTCAAAACCCTATGTGCCCGAAATCAACCACCCACAGTTGAGACACTATCCACAATAGTCCCACACCTTAAAACTAACTTTCTACATCTTCATATGCTCAGGGAGATGTGTGTTGCATTTCTAAAGGTGTATGTCATTGGTGAAAACCCAACCTGGATAGATAAGTTGATGCAATTCTCACCGAACTGCAAGCCAAAATTTTCCACATTTAATGCCTGTTTGAGAGATGAGAGGCAAACTTCTGACCCGTTGTACTTGAGATCCTGGGAGGAGGAGTTGGGGCGCAAGTTCACGGACCAGGAGAGGAAATCCATTCTAACAGGCTCCCATGGCTTCTCTAGGTGCGTTAAGCTACAAGAAGGTCATTATAAACTAGTAGCCAGATGGTATAGGACGCCCGAGTTATTATATCATTGGGGTCTGAGTGCTTCCCCTGCATGCTGGAGATGCCATGGGGGCGTGGGCTCTTTGTCTCACATTTGGTGGTCATGCCCCAGGATAACGTCTTACTGGAGTGAAGTGAATCGCATCATAGATAAGGTGATGGGACGGCATGTCCCTCTCTCACCAGAGGTGGTTCTCTTGGGCTTATCGACTAGGGATTGCACCTTGTCGAAGAGGTCTCTGATTGCACACTTGCTAACTGCAGCCAAGGCATTAGTCCCACTACATTGGTTAGATGAAACACCTCCTACAGTTCAACAATGGATCTCTAAGGTCTCCCAGTTGTGTAGAATGGAGGAGCTCTCCAGTTGGAGTGATCGCTCACATGACAGATACTGGAGTATATGGGCTCCTTGGCTGGGCTTTCGTGATGCTGACACTGCTCTCCCTCTCTCGCATCAGACATAGCAACTGGGTTCCAGCAAATGACCCCATAGACAATTCCCCCACCCCTCTTCCCCAGCCCACCCTTCCCCCCCTCTCCACCTCCTCACCCACGACCAAAAACCTTATATCTATTCTTTATCCTCCACTCGTCTCTCTTTCTCCCTATTTTCTCTTTCTTCTGCCTCCCACCTTGGAGAATTCCTACGCCTTTTCATTTCTCCTCTTTCTTTCTTCTCCGTCAATGCTCTAACACATTGTGCTCGTGTTCATTGACCCTACTATGTTCAGTACCATACTCCTATTACAGTTCCACCTAATTAACTGGGCTCCTAGGTGACAACACCTCAGACTTATAGGATGCTTATAGGTATGACTGACCTGTTTTATGTATGTCTTAAGTAGATGTTGGCCAATACTTCTCTTGATAGATTTGTCTTATTGATTTTACAATGATACATCAACACAGGAGCCCAATGGTCCTTTTAAATGTTACCTGGGGCCTAGCCCACACGACCCCTTTATCTTGCTTTTCTCTCTTTTTCTTTCTTCTTGATTAGCATTATGTAATGTACTTCATATTACATTTGTATGTTCTGTTGTATTGCAATATTCGAAAATAAAGAATTGAAAAAAAAGAAATGTTTTATTTATACAGTTATCACTGGGCACTAGTAACCATGGAATATTTTGTGAGATGTTTCCGCCAGAATTTTCTGTAATGTAAAATTTGGCGGCAAAAAAAAATCCAATGTGGCTGCAAAAAAAAAAAATTGGGGGTGCGAAAATGAATTTTCACATATTTTCAAAGCAGCACAAGAGATCTTTGAAAATGTATAAGCATGACCACGCACACACTCAACTTGGCTACATACACCTGATCACTCACTCAGCTCTGCTGCATTTACAAAATCACACACTCAGCTCTACTACATATACACAATCACACACTCGGCTCTGCTACATAGACACAATCACACACTCAGCTCTGCTACATACACCTGATCACACACTCAGTTCTGCTGCATATACACAATCACACACTCAGCTCCTGCTACATATACACACACACTCAGCTCTACTGCACATACACACACACACTCAGCTCTACTGCATATACACACACTCACACTCAGCTCTACTGCATATACACACACACACTCAGCTCTGCTGCATATACACACACACACTCAGCTCTGCTGCATATACACACACTCATTGGACACGAGGCAGGGCTTCAGTAGGATTAGTGATCATTATGAGCAGATCGTCAGCGAATGCTGCCGTAAGATGAGGCCTATCTCCTATTTGCAATCCCCTAATCGCCCCATCCTGCCTCAAGGCCTGGAGAACAGTCTCCATCAAGAGGACGTACAGTGACGGTGATAGGGGGCACCCTTGTCGCGTCCCATTACATATGGGGAAAGGTTCAGAAAGAGTGCCATTGACCCTAACCTGTGCGCTGGGTTCACTATATAGGGACATGATAGCTCGGATGAAGCGATCAGGGATGCGATATTTGGTTAACACCTTGTTCATGTAGTCCCACGCTACCCTATCAAACGCCTTCTCGGCATCTGTGCCGAGAAGGAGTAGAGGGATCTTTTTTTGTGTGGCATAGTGAATAGCGTGCATGACTCGTAATGCATTATGCTTCCCCTCCCTGCCCTTCACAAAACCAGTCTGGTCCACATGAATGAGGCCAGGGAGGAGAGGGCGAAGTCTCATGGACAACAGCTTAGCCCAGATCTTTAGGTCCATATTCAAAAGTGAAATGGGCCTATAACTCGAGCACAGTAGAGGGTCTTTACCTTCTTTTGGTAGAATAGTGATGTGTGCCTCTAGGGATTGGGGCGGCAAATGGGTGCCTCCAAGTAACGCGTTGCACCACTGAGTAAGCCGAGGCAGCAAGACTGTGCCCAACTTTTTATAGTATTGTAAGCTCAGGCCATCTGGTCCCGGGCTCTTCCCTATGGGGAAGGACTTTATTACTGCCTCAACCTCCTCAGCAGTGCAAGGCTCCAGCAATGTTTCCCCTTCCAGTGTGGTGAGGGTAGGTAAATTCAATCGGTACAAGAAAGTTTGGATTGCCTGCGTGCGTGGCAATGGCGTGGGGTTAGTTGGGTGTATGTTATAAAGAGAATAGTAGAAGTCCCGGAAAGCCGTTGCTATAGGGCCAGTGTCTACGTGTTGGGTACCATCCGGCTCCACAATCCTGTCAATGTGCGTTAAATAAAACATTTCTGAGCTTAAATGTGAGTGCAGGTGCAGTGACCAATAAAAAAAAAAAAAAATTCTATATATATATATATATATATATATATATATATATATATATATATATAATATTTTTTTTTTTTTTTTTTTTTTAATGCCATTTTCAATAATAGTTTTTTAAAAAATTTTTTTTTTATAATTACTTAAATAACACCTTTTCCCACAAAAACAAAGAAAAAAAAACCCCAAAAACAGTAAAACTGCAACACAATTTCTGTGATTTCCGGTATGAAATTTTTTATGTAAACTGGACTCTCACCCCTTTGAAAATATCATAGTTACATAGTTAGTACGGTCGAAAAAAGACATATGTCCATCAAGTTCAACCAGGGAATTGAAGGGTAGGGGTGTGGCGCGATATTGGGGAAGGGATGGGATTTTATATTTCTTCATAAGCATTAATGTTATTTTGTTCCAGGAATGTATCTAATCCTGTTTTAACCTCCTGAGCGGTATTCCCGAGCATGACTCGGGGTTAATTTTCCCTGCCAGGATCGGTAACCCCGAGTCACGCTCGGGGTAGAATTGCAGAGTTCCCGGCCGGGCTGCACGATATATCGCAAAAGCAATGTGATATAGCGATGCGGCCCCCCGGGAAAACATGCGATTATCTGCTCTGGTCGGCTCCCGTTGCGGGGGCCGGCCAGAGCAGGTAAAGAAAAATACTAAAAGTCAGTGTTTCCCTACCAGGGGGCCTCCAGCTGTTGCAAAACTACAACTCTCAGCATGCCCGAACAGCCAAAGGCTGTCCGGGCATGCTGGGAGTAGTAGTTTCACAACAGCTGGAGGCCCCCTGGTAGAAAAACACTGAGCTAAGTGTAAAAGGAAGAAGTAGTAAAATAAAAAAAACTTTTGCTCACCTAGTCCCGGTCCCTGCAGATGTCGTTCCCCTCCGTGCGGTCCGGGGTGTCCTCTCTTCACTATTCATCTTCTAGGACCTTTCACTTTTCAGCCAATCACAGGCCGCAGTGGTGTAAAGCCTGTGATTGGCTGAAGGGGAAAGGGCTTGTTCTGCAGCAGATACACTAGGTATGAAATCTGCCGGCAAACCTAGTGTATTTGCTGCAGGACAAGGTGAGAAGGGGGGATGAATGTGACAAAGGGGGGAATGTGACAAGGGGGGAATGTGACAAGGGGGGAATGTGACAGGGGGGGAATGTGACAAGGGGGGGAATGTGACAAGGGGGGGAATGTGACAGGGGGGATGTGACATGAAGGGGGGATGTGACAAGGGGGGGATGTGACAGGGGGAGGGGAATGTAACATGAAGGGGGAGAATGTGACAAGGGGGGGAATGTGACAAGGGGGGAAGAATGTGACAAGAAGGGGGGAGAATGTGACAAGGAGGGGGGAGAATGTGACGGGGGATGTGACAAGGGAGAGGGGAATGTGACGGGGGAGATGTGAAATGGGCAGAGGGAGATGTGAAATTCAGTTAAAAAAAATTGTACCGCTTTTGGTACACATTTCCAGACAGAATCATACCGCCAGGGAGGTTAAAGCTGTTAATTTTTCCTGCTGTGACCAGTTCCTGAGGTAGACTGTTCCATAAGTTCACAGTTCTTATGGTAAAGAAGGCGTGTCGCCCCTTGAGACTAAACCTTTTCTTCTCCAGACGGAGGGAGTGCCCCCTCGTCCTTTGGGGGGGGGGGGGGGTTTAACCTGGAACAGTTTTTCTCCATATTTTTTGTATGGGCCATTAATATACTTATATACGTTTATCATATCCCCCCTTAAACGTCTCTTCTCAAGACTAAACAATTGTAACTCCTTTAATCGCTCCTCATAGCTAAGATGTTCCATGCCCCATATTAGTTTAGTCGCGCGTCTCTGCACCCTTTCCATATCCTGCTGGCTTTGGAAGCAGCAGCCTGACATTGCATGCTATTCTGTAGTCTGTGATCTACAAGTACACCCAGATCCTTCTCTACCAGTGACTCTGCCAGTTTAATCCCCCCTAAGACATACGACGCATGCAGGTTATTAGTACCCAGATGCATAACTTTACATTTATCCACATTGAACCTCATTTGCCAAGTGGAGGCCCAGACACTTAGTCTATCCAAGTCATCTTGTAACTTATGCACATCCTCTATAGACTGTACCGTGCTACAAAGCTTTGTGTCATCTGCAAAGATAGAAAAAGAGCTGTTAATACCATCCTCTATATCATTGATAAATAAATTAAACAACAGCGGTCCCAGTACAGAACCTTGGGGTACACCACTAATAACCGGGGTCCAATCAGAGTACGAATCATTGACCACCACTCTCTGGGTACGATCCATGAGCCAGTGTTCAATCCAGTTACAAACTAAAATTTCCAAACCCAAAGACCTTAACTTACCTGTCAGACGTCTGTGAGGGACAGTATCAAACGCTTTGGCAAAATCCAGAAACACTATATCCACAGCCATTCCTCTGTCAAGGCTTCTACTCACCTCTTCATAAAAGCAAATTAGATTGGTTTGACAACTTCTATCCTTAGGAAACCCATGCTGGCTATCACTTATAATACAATTGTGGTCGTTGCTACATGACTGATATGCGTACAACCCTAGTACTAACCTAACAACCAACTGTAACCAATAACCTATCAACCTCAACTAAGCAGTCTGAAGTGTGCCATAACTGCGGCGTAAAGAATATGCCTGGAAAAGAGGGCATACCCTGTGGTAAGTGTGATGGAATGAAAAGAAGGGGGGGCGGGTGGGAGCGAAGAACCCACAGCGTCATTGAAGGGGGGAGAGCCGTGGGTTTTTATGGTCATCCCGCTCCTCCCACAATTACAGGCCAGCTGCGCAGGCCTTACCATTTGTGGTCGTTGCTACATGACTGATATGCGTACAACCCTAGTACTAACCTAACAACCAACTGTAACCAATAACCTATCAACCTCAACTAAGCAGTCTGAAGTGTGCCATAACTGCGGCGTAAAGAATATGCCTGGAAAAGAGGGCAAAACCCGGATTTAAACAAACATTTGTTTATTGCAGATTACAACACAAAAGACTGGAATGCGCTAGCCATTTCTTTGCGAGGGTTAGGGATATACTGCATGTAGCATCCGCATTTCCAACATCCTAATTTCATGATTATGTGGGCTGGGACCCCGTGCTTAGAAGTGGCTGTAGCTGCGCCAATACGGAAGGAGTGACCGGATAATGAAGTCGGGACTCCTCCCAGCGACCTGACCGAAATGCGTAAATGTTTGATGAATTGAGAAGTAGTTAGCGGGTTGGATCTGAAATGGAGTAAAGGGTCGTCAGCTGATAGGTTAACACAGGCATTCAACAATTCACGGAGGACTGTGACAGGACACCATTTGTGCGCGGTGGGGAAAACCGGACAATCACAGTTTGACCCGGAGACGAGGTCTTGGTCTGACTGAGGGACAGCTCGAAATGATCAGAGACATGTGACAGCTGACTGACCTTAAGAAAGGGCGCGTTGACAGTCCGAGCAGTACACTCACCCGGTCTGAGAAACCCATAATAGGCAAGGTACATGGCCGCTATCAATGTGAGGCTATCACGAATACCCAATGGTGCGAAGTCTAACAAGTCGGACAACTGCCTGAACATGTTGCCTGTGATTGGTTGTCTGACTGGGCTGCGAGGGACTTCCTTCTTAAGGATGCCCTTCAGAGCGGACTTCACCAAGCGAGAAGAGAGTATAGAGTAACTACGGGTATTGGTCAAGGATAAATGGTGTTGGATACCGGCTAGATAACTCTTAATAGTATTGTGGGATAAATGCAGTGTGGTATGGCAAAACCCGACATATGCTAATAGGAAGGGAACTGAAATCTTGTCGCCTTCGGCGTGCTTGGATCTGAATTTGGAGAATGAGTTCCACGCCGTACCATAAATTTTTCGTGTATTTGCGGACAAGGAATCACTGACCAAACGTTTGGCTATCCGAAGGTGCTGGTTCAGTTCATGACTAGTGAATGGAATGGGGGAACTTGCGCCCCTATGGAATCGGCTTCTGGCATCACCTGAAAGAATTGTGACAGGTTGTTCCTAGATAAGGCATCTGCTGCAATATTCTGGACTGCTTCAATGTGAGCACATGTGAAAGTAAATGTATGTTGTAGGGACAGCCAAACTAACCGTCTAGCCAAGCTCATTTATCTAAAACATAGCTGACCGTCTAACACCAGGACAGAGAGAGAGTATCCGAAGACGTGTCGGATGAGAATTGTATACGTGACTGGACCTAGACAAGTATGGAACGTTATACAAGTACCTTAACAACCTAGAACACCCTGAAGAGCATCTTTAGGAACGAGACTACACAGAGAAAGGAGTGCATCGACAACGCAAGCAATCACAACCTGAAAACGTGTCAGGTTCATGAGGTGATTACTTGGAGAACAATGTACGACACTTTAAACCAGAACAGAGGGAAAGTATCCGAAGATGTGTCGGACGAGAATCGTATGCGTAACCGGGCCTAGACGAGTATGCGCCCATTGACACGTGCGAAGCGTTATACGAGTACCATATCAACCTAGAACACCATGAAGTACATTTTTGGGACATGACTACACAGAGAAAGGAGCGCATCGACAACGCAAGCAATCACAACCTGAAAGCGTGTCAGGTTCATGAGGTGATTACTTGGACAACAATGTACGACACTTTAAACCAGAACAGAGGGAAAGTATCCGAAGATGTGTCAGACGAGAATCGTATGCGTAACCGGGCCTAGACGAGTATGCGCCCGGTGACAAGTGCGAAGCGTTATACGAGTACCATATCAACCTAGAACACCATGAAGTACATTTTTGGGACATGACTACACAGAGAAAGGAGCGCATCGACAACGCAAGCAATCACAACCTGAAAGCGTGTCAGGTTCATGAGGTGATTACTTGGACAACAATAAACAACTCTTTAAACCAGGACAGAGGGAAAGTATCCGAAGGCGTGTCGGACGAGAATTGTATGCGTAACTGAGTCTAGATAAGTGTGTGCCCAGTGGTAAGTGCGAAAGTTCATACGAGTACCATGACAACCCAAAAAATCGTGAATTCCGTTTTTTGAGAACGTGACTATATCGTAAAAGAGGTGCACCGACAACACGAGTAAACACAACCTGAAGACGTGTCAGGTTCATGAGGTGATTACTTGGATAATAAAACAAATCTTATCACCTATGTGTGGCGTTATTGCTGTTCTGAAGGCGTGTCAGTAACAACCGTGCAACGTACCCCCTGCAGACGTGGCAGGCATGATGGGTATACATCACATATGTGTGGTGTTATTGCTGTTCTGAAGGCGTGTCAGGAACAACAATTATGCGACGTACCCTTTCTGCGACATGACAGGCTTAACAGGTAAACACCACCTATGCGTAATGTCAGTGTCGTTCAGAAGGCATGTCAGTACCAACAATAATGAAACATACCCCGTCTGCAACGGTTTCCTGGGTAAGCCCCGCCTGTGCGTCGTGTAATTGTCGTTCTGAATATGTGTCCGCAGCGACAACTGCTATGTATCACCCTGCCTATATAAAGATGCGTGCAGAACGACTACGTGTGAAACTGTCGTGAACCGCTATGCATGGCTGTACCACCAACTTGATGAACCTATACTCGGGCCAACCATATTCGCGTATAGACCACCAGTGAACGCCTGAAGCTAACCACGACCGATGGCAGAGATTATGCCGGCAAGTAGTAACTATTGTGACCACATACCTGCGTACGGGGCCACACCCCATGTGCTGTATGAGCATGTGTGCTGCACAAAACTGCGGGCGTACGAACTTCACAAATAGCGCAAGCGCATGTACAGAACACATGCCACGAGTGCACACGCAGCCTGATTCCCGCGTGCACCCGAGTAATATAACCCTACAAACATGCGTGATATAAGTCCTGCGAGCGGGTGTGCAGCACAATCCTTATGAGTGCATATTCAGTAGTAATCCTACGAGCGTGGGGGCCATGTAATACTATAAACGTGCGTACAGTGTGACTCGTATGAGCGTGTACATAGTATGATTCCTATTAGTGTGTACAACATGACTCCTACAAGAGCGTGTGTAGTATGAACCTTGCAAGCGAGTACAAGCGTGTATACCACGTAAACCTACGAGCAAGTGTACAGTATGAATGCTACATTGGTATGCACCGCATGAACTTTATGAATTATGCAAGCGAGTGTACCGTATAAATGCTACCGCGAATGTACTGCATAATCCTAACGCGTGTAAAGTAAGAATCCAACAAGCGTGTGTACAGGATATCCTACCAGTGTGTACTGTGTACGGCATGAATCTTATAAGTATGTACGCAGCATAATGCTACAAGTATGTACAAGCGTGTGTATAGAGTAGATGCTACAAGCATGCACCCCACAAATATGCTCAAGCGTGAGTGCGGTATGAATGCTACAAGCAAGCGTTCAGCATGAATCCTAAGGGCGAATGTACAACATAATCCTACAAGCGAGTGTACAGTATGAAACCTGTAGGCAAGTAAACGGCATAAACTCTACAAGTGTGTACTGTATGAATCTTACAAGCGTGTGTGCAGTATAAACCTTACAAAGGGGGTGTACAGTATGACCCTAAAAGCGTGTGTACGGTATAAAACTACAAGCGCGTAGAGAACGAATTAACCCTATAAGCGTGTGTGGCGTATAAATGTTACCGGCATGAATCCTACCAACGTGTATGGGTACCAGGATGTGTACAGCATGAACCCTACGGCATGATTCCTATAAGTGAGAATCGTAGCTCCACAACAGCTGGAGGCACACCGCCCGGAAACACAGAAGTATAAATATAAAATAAATGAAAAGAAAACTGTGAGGAAGTTAGTTAAGAGACAAAGGTTGGAGGTGAGCGCAGCTGTTGGTGTAGCATGCCTTAGACTGACCAGATTGGCAGCTGTGGGGGTGAAGCATAAGCCCACAGGGTGGGGCGGAGCGGTGAGTCCGATTGAGTGTAAAGGTGTGCGAGTCTCAGTATACCGGAGACACATATAGATCCTCCCAGCAGCACAGAGCTACAAAATGTGATAATGACATATATGTGCAGGAGGCTGTTCACGTGGTGCGGAAATGATAAAATATGCAGGAGACTGATCACATAGTGCGGTAATGATATGCATGAGCAAGAAGCCTAACACATAGTGCGGTAATGATATGCATGTGCAAGAAGCCTATCACATAGTGCGGTAATGATATGCATGTGCAAGAAGCCTAACACATAGTGCGGTAATGATATGCATGTGCAAGAAGCCTAACACATAGTGCGGTAATGATATGCATGTGCAAGAAGCCTATCACATAGTGCGGTAATGATATGCATGTGCAGGAGACTGTTCACATAATGCAGTAATCATATACATGTGCAAGAAGCCTATCACATAGTGCGGTAATGATATGCATGTGCAGGAGACTGTTCACATAATGCAGTAATCATATACATGTGCAAAAAGCCTATCACATAGTGCGGTAATGATATGCATGTGCAGGAGACTGTTCACATAATGCAGTAATCATATACATGTGCAAGAAGCCTATCACATAGTGCGGTAATGATATGCATGTGCAGGAGACTGTTCACATAATGCAGTAATCATATACATGTGCAAGAAGCCTATCACATAGTGCGGTAATGATATGCATGTGCAGGAGACTGTTCACATAGTGCGGTAACGATATGCATGTGCAGGAGACTGTTCACACAGTGCGGTAATCATATACATGCGCAGCAAGCCTATCACATAGTGCGGTAATGATATGCATGTGCAGGAGGCTGTTCACATAATGCAGTAATCATATACATGTGCAAGAAGCCTAACACATAGAGCGGTAATGATATGCATGTGCAAGAAGCCTAACACATGGTGCGGTAATGATATGCATGTGCAGGAGGCTGTTCACATAGTGCGGTAATCATATACATGCGCAAGAAGCCTATCACATAGTGCGGTAATCATATACATGCGCAAGAAGCCTAACACATAGTGCGGTAATGATATGCATGTGCAGGAGGCTGTTCACATAGTGCAGTAATCATATACATGCGCAGCAAGCCGTTCACATAGTGCGGTAATGATATGCATGTGCGAGAAGCCGAATGCCGATATGTAATACAATAACCTGGGGCCGGGCTGACCAAGGGTTTCCCTGAACTCCGGCTCCCCTCCTGAGTCTGGGAACAGCCAGCGTTACCCCCAGTCAGCCACGGCCACTTACCACCACCATGCCGGCTGAAGCGACCTTCCAGTCAGCTGACTCGTGCAGTCAGCTGACCGGTGGGAACGTGACTCCACCTCCTGCCGACACCATGTGACAAACCCTCAAGCGAAGAACCCACAGCGTCATTGAAGGGGGGAGAGCCGTGGGTTTTTATGGTCATCCCGCTCCTCCCACAATTACAGGCCAGCTGCGCAGGCCTTACCATTTATCCCCTATGTATTCCTGTATGTAATCCCGTTTAAATCCTTTAAACAATTTACCCACAATGCACGTTAGACTTACCGGTCTATAGTTTCCTGGAGAAGACCTAGTGCCCATCATGTAAAGCAGAAAATATACGTGGACACGCCCACTTTTACAAAACTGACGTGAACGGTGTAAACCGCGGCACAAAGCTCTTTGAAATGTGTTCAATACTTTTTGCGCCAAAATTTTGGCGCAAAATTGATTTTTTTGTGCCGCAAAATTCTTTGAGAATCTACCCTCTGTGTACTTTATAAATATTTATGATTTTACTATTGTGCAGAGTTTTGTTCGGCGCACACTGCTGCTCCAGCACTTCTAGCTATGTGAGCAGTGCCGTGGAGGTAGAGAAGGCGTGCACGGTAGAGCCAGGGGGGAGGGGTTATATATTTGCGCAAAATTTATCAAACGACGTGCACTTTTGTAAATTGTGTAAAGGGGCAGATCTGTGTCTACAACAGACCCTAATGAGAAATCTCCCCCAATGATTCTATAAACTGGCGGTCGATAATGAGTATATAGTTTATATACATTTTTTGTGTAGAGGTTTTTTTTTGTTTAATATAATTTTTAATAGGAAAGAAATAAAAGACATTTTTGAAAAGGTTTCCAATCTCAGTTTTCGTTACTCAATAAAAAAGATTTACACAATTTTCTGAACAATATAATTTCAGTAGTATGTACCGTATATAAAGTATACAAAAAATAAGGTTGCAGCAGCAGCTCTCTTTGTCAAAAAAATCGAGGCTCTTAGCGCACTTTTTGATCAAAACGTGTCCCCATCCACCACACGGAGGTGGCCTCTTGTCGGATGAGACCCTAACATGCCTAATCCACTCACCTCTGCTGGGCATATGGCCTCTGACATGCAGGATCCTTTTATATTATGCATGTTTTGTGTATATCTATGTATCTATCTATCTATATATATATATATATATATATATATATGCATTGTACTATATGCACTATATCTCTGCTCTTTTTATATCTTTTGTATATGTATGTATTGTATTGCATGCTCTATATATTCCTGCACTCTTCAGGCACTGCTCCTATCCATTTGGATTTAGTATACATCATTCCTGCACACTAATCAAGATTCATTTACCGTATTTTTCGCCGTATAAGACGCACTTTTTATTCTCCAAAACTGGGGGGGGAAGTTGGTGCATCTTACACGGCGAATACACACACCTATCGCGGCGGTACCAGTGGCCATCAACGGCCGGGACCCGCGGCTAATACAGGACATCACCGATCGCGTGATGATGACGGCGACGGAGAGCGTGGATCCCAGGGAAGAAGACGTCCGGAGCGTCGGGGATACCACGGGGACGCGGCGACAGCGAAGGAGCGACAACCAGGGCAGCGGTGACGGGTCCGGAGCGGCAGGAACACGTGAGTATTACCTCCTATCCAGTGGTCTTCAACCTGCGGACCTCCAGTTGTTGCAAAACTACAACTCCCAGCATGCCCGGACAGCCAACGGCTGTCCGGGCATGCTGGGAGTTGTTGTTTTGCAACATCTGGAGGTCCGCAGGTTGAAGATAACTGTTGGGTTCAGAATTTTTTTTTCTAGATTTTGCGCCTTTAAAATTGGGTGTGTCTTATATACCGGTGCGTCCTATAGGGCGAAAAATACGGTATACACTTCTACAAATATATTTTTTTACAAAAATATTTTTCTCATTTTTGTTTATGTTGCATGCGCTATTTACTGTATTTGTTTTACCATTATGCATGTTATCACATCCTTGTAATTTTTTTATGCTTTCATATGCCCCTGGATTATTATAATAATCATTATTGCTATTATCTCAAATGTATATGCATTATTTATAGCCATGTTATTGCCTTCACAGTCAGTTCTCCCACTATATATTTTCATTCTTTGTATTATTTAGCCATGGGTCCGATGTTCAACTTATTTTGTATATCCCTCCATTAGCAGCGATCTGTCTTTCCCCCTAGAATTTTTTTGTGTACGCATGCGCAGTATGAGTGACTGTGGCCATGTTTTCGTTGCCGAACCCACTCTATAATGTGAATGCGCGTTGCGTGCTCCATCACACGAGTGCCGCGGTGTCCAACGTCACTTCCGACCCAGCGGCTTACTATTTGGACAGGTGTGTTATTCCTTTTCTATTGGGTCACTAGTATATAAATTCCGAACCTGTAGCCATTATTTGCAGCCAAATGTTTTAACATATATTGATATATATTTATTTTATTTAGACTATTATGTACATTTTTAGAATCATGTTCTTTTATTAATAAAAAAATATATACATTTTCATACATCGATTTGTACTTTATTTGGTGTCGGGGTTACGCTTTTGGCGTTTGTAGGTATATATGCAGAAGGAATAAGTTGCAATATATAGGGGAAAAAAAGAAACATGGTGGTTGGGGTGCTGGTGACTACTCCCAATGAAGCAGAGCTGTAGTGTTCTGATCAATTCGGGAGCTGTGTATTCTTCCCCCACCATCACTTTCCTCCTCCTCCTATTCTCAAAAATGAGGAATCCTCCTGCCAGACTACCCAAATCTGTAGATAACGTTCGACTTTTTGTCAGAATTTTATTAATATTTGTATTTATATTTGTATATTATATTATATTTGTTTGTCTATGTTATAAAGTGATGTTCGTTCCCACCCAAATACCCAGTCCTCCGTATAAAGTCACCGCCCCCCCCCCCAAAAAAAAACACCCTACACCCAGAGTTTTCTATACCTTTATTTAATAATAAAAAGCTTATTTCACCCTATAAAACAAATGGATGTAAATGTCCATGTCTACACCTGTGCTCAGAGCAGTGACATTCCGTATGACATCACACATGTGACTTCACAAATGGTGATAGCTGGAAAAAGAGGTGCAGAGCCCCAGAGGCCTTACTCTGAGGACTGCAATCTAGCGAGCACTAGTGTTTCTATATTGTTTCCTTGCGCTTTTTATTTTATTTTATCATGATTCGAGGGGACCACATCAGCAGGGATGAGGTCAATTTGGCCTGTAGCATGTGCTGGACAGTTACCATCCTCCTGGGTTCCCTCTTCACCACCGGCCCGAGTTTCTGGTTTGAAATCACCAGCAACCAACCGAGCCGGAATATCACCTCCAGCCACCTGCAAGGGCAGAACGATACCATCAGAGATCTGCCCAGCTTGAATACTACCAGCAGCGACATGAAGTGTCCCATCTGGACGAGGACCAGGATCAGAAAGATCACCCCTGTCCTGGTGAGTAATCAAACCTCTGCCAGCAGCGACATGAAGTGTCCCATCTGGACCAGGACCAGGATCAGAAAGATCACCCCTGTCCTGTGGAGTAATGACACCACTGCCAGCAACGACGCGATCAACTGGGATTCCATTACCAACAACCTGCAGAGCGGGGCGGCCATCATCAAAAACTATCTTGGCTGGATCAGCACTTATGGTGACATGATCATCTGCCTGCTATGCTATATTCCCATCGATAACAACCTGCTGGACCGGTTCATAGATGCTGTTGACGACCTGATCTCGTTTGCTACTATCATCAGTGACCTGCTGTCCTGGATAGACACCACCACTGACTTGATCTTCTGGATCCCCACCATCACCAGCAGCTCCCTGCTTGCCTGGATGAACCCAGTCAATGAGTTTGTGACCTGGATTACCACCAACAGCACTATAGAGCTTCTTTACGTGATCTGTAACCCCACCGCCATCAGCTGGATCGGCTTCTTCAGTGACAGGCTCACCTGGATCGCCATCACACTCCAGCTTCTGACGTGGGTTATGCCAAGGGGGATAGTGACCAGCATCACCGGACCGATGGACTATATTAACTCGGTCAGACAGTTCCTGGGACGGGTCACCGTTGCCATCCTAATTGTCAATATCCCCGAGATTAAAGGTGTCATTACCATCATCGCCAGTATACTATGGGTATTCACCACCAACCTGTATGTATGAACACTGGAAAAGATGAATAAACATTTTTATTAGACAAATATTCCAATAGTTGTAATTATTGTTATAATAGACAAAGTAGGGAATTTATTATAAATCAGTGTTTTATATGTCAGTGAGAAACAAAAATATCTCGGAGTAAGGTGCCCCAAATGTATGAAGAGCCGCAGTTGAATATGGTTTCACATAACTACAACTCCCAGCATGCCCAGACAGCCAATAGCACTGCTCAGCCTCTGATTGGTGGAGCACTTTGTCGTACGGTAATAACTCAACTAACCCCTTCCCACAGAATGCCTTATATAAACGGCCGATTGGGCAGGTCCTTCGCGCATTCCGCCGTTTATAAAAGGCATTCAGTTAACCCGGCGATGCGCGGCATCGCATGGGTTAGCTGGCAGAAGTCCCGCTGTTACCAGCAGGAGACAACTTCTGCAAGCCTCCCCCAGGACCATCTGTGGATGGTCCTAGTCAGCAATCCCTGTGATTGGTCCCTGTGGACCAATCACAGTGTGTCAGCTGACTGGGGGGGGTGTCTCAGCTGACTGGGGGGGGGTTTAAAGTTCATTTCCCTCAGTCTGCCCGTTCCTAGAAGTCGGGCAGAGAGGGGGATGATGAGTGCTGTGGGGGGGGGGGGGGTGATGGGGTGGCCCACGGCACATACCTGGGACCGGCGGCAGGCACAAGTGGAGGAGGCAGCTGTGGCATCAGATGCAGCAGTGAAGATCGCTGTAATGTGATCTTCACTGTTGCTTCTAGGAGTTTTAAAACTACAACTCACAGCATGCCCAGCCTTTGGCTGTCTGGGCATGCTGGGAGTTGTAGTTTTGCAACATCTGGAGGGCCACAGTTTGGAGACCACTGTGCACTGGTCTCCAATCTGTGCTCTTCCAGATGTTACAGAACTACAACTTTCAGCATGCCTAGACTGTCTGGGCATGCTTGGAGTTGTAGTTTTGCAACAACTGGAGGCACACTAGTTGGGAAGCATTGTCTGTTTCCTAACTCAGTGTTTCCCAACCTGTTTGCCTCCAGCTGTTGCAAAACTATAACTCCCAGCATGCACTGACAGACCATGCATGCTGGGAGTTGTAGTTTAGCAACAGCTGGAGACACATGGGTTGCGAAACACTGAGTAAAGTAACAAACTGTGTTTTGCTACCAGTGTGCCTCCAGCTGTTGCATAACTACAACCCCCAGCATGATCGGACAGCCAAAGGGCATGCTGGGAGTTGTAGTTTTGCCCGTCCCCCATGTGAATGTACATTCACATGGGCAGGTGTTTACAGCAAGTTTCCTTGCTGTAAACCCCTGCCCTTGTTACATAAACCCCTGCCCTTATTATGTACCTTGAGGGGTGTAGTTTCCAAAATAGTATGCCATGTGGGGGCTTTTCAGCTGTTCTGGCACCATAGGGGCTTCCTAAATGTGACATGCCCCCCAAAAATCCTTTCAGAAAAACTCACTCTGCAAAAACCCATTGTCGCTCCTTCCCTTCTGAGCCCTCTACTGCGCCCTCCGAACACTTGACATACACATATGAGGTATTTCCTTACTCGAGAGAAATTGGTTACACATTTGGGGGGATTTATCTCCTTTTACCCCTTGTTAAAATTCAAACACTGGGTCTACAAGAACAGGTTAGTGTAAAAAATTGAGATTTTGAATTTTCTCCTTCACTTTGCTGCTATTCCTGTGAAACACCTAAAGGGTAAACAAACATTCTGAATGTCATTTTGAATACTTAGAGGGGTGCAGTTTTTATAATGGGGTCATTTGTGGGGTATTTCTAATATGAAGACCCTTCATATCCACTTCAAAACTGACATGGTCTGTGAAAAATTCCGATTTTGAAAATTTTGTGAAAAACTGGAAAATTGATGCTGAACTCTGAAGCCCTCTCATGTCTTCCAAAGTAAAAACATGTCAACTTTATGATGAAAACATATTATATTGTATATAATATAATAATATAAAGATATCTCCCGTATGATGCAAACATAAAGTAGACATATTGTATATGTGAATCAATATATAATTTATTTGAGATGCCTATTTTCCTTACGAGCAGAGAGCTTCAAAGTTAGAAAAATGCAAACTTTTCTAATTTTTCATAAAATTTTTGAATTTTTCACAAAGAAATGATGCAAGAATCGACAAAAATTTACAACTAGGATAAAGTTGAATTTGTCACGAAAAAACAATCTCTGAATCAAATTCATAAGTACAAGCATCCCAGAGTTATTAATGCTTAACCTCTTAAGGACTCAGGGCGTAGCCCGGTGTGAAAAACGGGGTCACACCGTGTCGGTCCCGGCTGCTAATCATAGCCGGGACCCTGGGCTAACAGCGCGCAGCATCGATCGTTGTGCCACACGCTGTTAACCCTTCAGACGCGGCGATCAAAATTGAAGCCGCGTCTGAAAATGAAAGTAAACGCTTCCCGGCAGCACACTAGGGCTGATCGGGACATCGCGATAAAATTGCTATGTTCCGATCAGCTGGGACGCAGGCGGAGGTCTCCTTACCTCTCTCCGCGGCGTCCGATCGTCGATTGATTGCTCCAAGCCTGAGCTACAGGCTTGAGCAATCGAGCCCCTATCTGACTGATCCGTGCAAAGCTATGGCTTTGCAGGGATCTGCATAGGAGATCAGTGTGTGCAGTGTTATAGGTCCCTATGGGAGCTATAACACTGTAAAAAAAAAAAAGTGAAAAAAAGAAGTTAACAAAGGTCATTTAAAAGGGGTACTCTGGTGAAAACCTTTTTTCTTTTAAATCAACTGGTGGCAGAAAGTTAAACATATTTGTAAATTACTTCTATTAAAAAAATCTTAATCCTTCCAGTACTTATTAGCTGCTGAATGCTACAGAGGAAATTCCTTTTTTTTGGAACACTGATGACATCATGAAGACAGTGCTCTCTGCTGACATCTGTGTCCGTTTTAGCAACCATGCTGCCTTGCAGTGCTGGAGACTTGGATTCAAATCCCACTAAGGACAACAATAAATAAAGTGTTATTATTATTATAATAACGTCAGCAGAGAGAACTGTGCTCGTGATGTCATCAGGAAGTACAGGAAGGATTAAAAAAAAATTAAAAGTAGTAATTTACAAATATGTTTAACTTTCTGCCACCAGTTGATTTAAAAGAAAAGAGGGTTTTCACCAGAGTACCCCTTTAACTCCTTCCCTAATAAAAGTTTGACCCCTTTTCCCATAAAAAAACCGAAATAAACATATGTGGTATCGCTGCGTGCGAAAATGTCCGAACTATAAAAATATATTGTTAATTAAATCGCTCGTTCAATGGCTTACACGCAAAAAATATTCCAAAGTCCAAAATAGTGTATTTTTGGTCACTTCTTATATCATGAAAAAATGAATACAAACATGGTACCGATAAAAACTTCAGAACACGGCGCAAAAAATGAGTCCTCATACCGGCCTGTATGCAGAAAACTAAAAAAGTTATAGGGGTTAGAAGATGAGAATTTTTAACATATAAATTTTCCTGCATGATGTAGTTATGATTTTTTTCCGAAGTAATACAATATCCAACCTATATAAGTAGGGTATCATTTTAACCGTATGGACCTACAGAATAAAAATGATGTGTTATTTTTACCAAAAAATGCACTGCGTAGAAACGGAAGCCCCCAAAATTTACAAAATTTTTTCTTCAATTTTGTCGCACAATGATTTCGCCGTTTCGCCGTGGATTTTTTGGTAACATAACTAATGTCACTGCATAGTAGAATTGGTGGCACAAAAAATTGAATAGGTGCAAAATTGAAAGTGTTATGATTTTTAGAAGGTGATGAGGAAAAAATGAAAATGCAAAAACGGAAAAATGCTGAGTCCTTAAGGGGTTAAAGTGACAGTGGTCAGATCTGCAAAAAATGCTCTGGTCCTTAACCCCTTCAGGACGGAGCCCATTTTGGCCTCAAGGACCGGAGCGTTTTTTGCACATCTGACCACTGTCACTTTAAACATTAATAACTCTGGAATGCTTTTAGTTATCATTCTGATTCCGAGATTGTTTTTTCGTGACATATTCTACTTTAACATAGTGGTAAATTTTTGTCGATACTTGCATCCTTTCTTGGTGAAAAATCCGTAAATTTGATGAAAAATTTGAAAATTTTGCATTTTTCTAACTTTGAAGCTCTCTGCTTGTAAGGAAAATGGATATTACGAATACATTTTTTTTTGGTTCACATATACAATATGTCTACTTTATGTTTGCATCATAAAATTGACATGTTTTTACTTTTGGAAGACACCAGAGGGCTTCAACGGTCAGCAGCAATTTTCCGATTTTTCACAAAATTTTCAAACTCAGTATTTTTCAGGGACCAGTTCAGGTTTGAAGTGGATTTGAAGGGTCTTCATATTAGAAATACCCCATAAATGACCCCATTATAAAAACTACACCCCCCAAAGTATTCAAAATGACATTCAGTCAGTGTTTTAACCCTTTAGGTGTTTCACACGAATAGCAGCAAAGTGAAGGAGAAAATTCACAATCTTCATTTTTTACACTCACTGTTCTTGTAGACCCAATTTTTGAATTTTTACAAGGGGTAAAAGGACAACATTTTTACTTGTATTTGTAGCCCAATTTCTCTCGAGTAAGCACATACCTCATATGTCTAAGTGTTCGGCGGGCGCAGTAGAGGGCTCAGAAGGGAAGGAGCGACAAGGGGATTTTGGAGAGTACGTTTTTCTGAAATGGTTTTTGGGGGGCATGTTACCTTTAGGAAGCCCTTATGGTGCCAGAACAGCAAAAAAAAAACACATGGCATACCATTTTGGAAACTAGACCCCTCGGGGAATGTAACATGGGATAAAGTGAACCTTAATACCCCACAGGTGTTTCACGACTTTTGCAAATGTAAAAAAAAAAATAAAAAATTTTACCTAAAATGCTTGTTTTCCCCCAAAAAATTTATTTTTAAAAAGGGTAATAGCAGAAAATACCCCTAAAAGTTTGAAGCCCAATTTCTCCCGATTCAGAAAACACCCCATATGGGGGTGAAAAGTGCTCTGCTGGCGCACTACAGGTCTCGGAAGAAAAGGAGTCACATTTGGCTTTTTGAACGCAAATTTTTCTCTGTGGGCATGCCGCATTTAGGAAGCCCCTATGGTGCCAGGACAGCAAAAAAACAAACACATGGCATACCATTTTGGAAACTAGACCCCTCGGGGAACATAACAAGGGGTTAAGTGAACCTTTATACCCCACTGGTGTTTCACAACTTTTGCATATGTAAAAAAAAAATTTTTTTTTTACCTAAAATGCTTGTTTTCCCAAAAATGTTACATTTTTAAAAAGGGTAAAAGCAGAAAATACCCCCCAAAATTTGTAACACAATTTCTCCCGAGTACGGCGATACCCCATATGTGACCCTAAACTGTTGCCTTGAAATACGACAGGCCTCCAAAGTGAGAGCGCCATGCGCATTTGAGGCCTAAATTAGGGATTGCATAGGGGTGGACATAGGGGTATTCTACGCCAGTGATTCCCAAACAGGGTGCCTCCAGCTGTTGCAAAACTCCCAGCATGCCTGGACAGTCAACGGCTGTCCGACAATACTGGTAGTTGTTTTGCAACAGCTGGAGGCTCCGTTCTGGAAACAGTGGCGTACCAGACGTTTTTCATTTTTATTGGGGAGGGGGGATGTGTAGGGGTATGTGTATATGTAGTGTTTTTTACTTTTTATTTTATTTTTTGTGTTAGTGTAGTGTAGTGTTTTTAGGGTACAGTCGCACGGGCGGGGGTTCACAGTAGTTTCTCGCTGGCAATTTGAGCTGCAGCAGAAAGTTTGCGGCAGCTCAAATTTGCAGCCAGATACTTACTGTAATCCTCCGCCCATGTGAGTGTACCCTGTACGTTCACATTGGGGAGACATCCAGCTGTTGCATAACTACAACTCCCAGCATGCCCGTTGGCTGTTGGTGACTGCTGAGAGTTGCAGTTTTGCAACAACTGTAGGCACACTGGTTATGTATCACTGAGTTTGTGACCTAACTCAGTGTTTCACAACCAGTGTGCCTCCAGCTGTTGCAAAACTACAACTCCCAGCATGTACGGTGCATGGTGTACGGTGACTGCTGAGAGTTGTAGTTTGCAACAGCTGGAGGCACACCGGTCGTGAAACACTGAGTTAGGTAAAAAAAAACTCTGAGTTTCCCAACCAGTGTGCCTTCAGCTGTTGCAAAACTACAACTCTCAGCAGTCACCGACAGCCAACGGGCATGCTGGGAGTTGTAGTTATGCAACCAGCAGATGCACCACTACAACTCCCAGCATGCACTTTAGCTGTTTGTGCAAGCTGGGAGTTGTAGTTATACAACAGCTGAAGGTACACTTTTCCATAGAAAGAATGTGCCTCCAGCTGTTGCAAAACCATAAGTCCCAGCATGCCCATAAGGGAATGCTGGGAGTTGTGGTGGTCTGCCTCCTGCTGTTGCATAACTACAGCTCCCAGCATGCCCTTTTTGCAGGCTGGGAGCTGTTGCTAAGCAACAGCAGGAGGCTGTCACTCACCTCCAACGATCCAGACGCTGCAGGTCAGTCCCGCCGCCGCCGCTGCTCCTGGGGCCACGATCCCAACATTAACGCCGGGGATCGGGGTCCCCAGCACCCGGGGAAGAGGTCCTCCAGAAGAGGGGCGGAGCGGGTGCGGGAGTGACACCCGCAGCAGGCGCCCTGATTGGTCGGCCGGTAATCCGGCCGACGAATCAGGGCGATCGTGAGGTGGCACCAGTGCCACCTCACCCCTGCAGGCTCTGGCTGTTCGGGGCCGTCAGAGACGGCCCCGAACAGCCAGTAATTCCGGGTCATCGGGTCACTGGAGACCCGATTGACCCGGAATCGCCGCAGATCGCTGGACTGAATTGTCCAGCGATCTGCGGCGATCGCCGACATAGGGGGGCATAATGACCCCCCTGGGCGATATGCCGGGATGCCTGCTGAACGATTTCAGCAGGCATCCGTCTCCGGTCCCCAACCGGCTAGCGGTGGGGGCCGGAATTCCCACGGGCGTATGGATACGCCCTCGGTCCTTAAGGACTCGGGATGCAGGGCGTATCCATACGCCCTATGTCCTGAAGAGGTTAAGGCCAAAATCACCTCGGTCCTTAAGGGGTTAAAATTATGAAATATGGTCATAAAAATATTAATTATGAAAAATTATGAAAATGTATCATTAGGCAGGTAGTACCCCCAAATTAGACCCCCCCATTAGACAGGTAGTAGCCCCAAATTACACCCCCCCCAGTAGACAGGTAGTACCCCCAAATTAGACCCCTCCCCCAGTAGACAGGTAGTACCCTCAGATTAGACCCCCCCCCCAGTAGACAGGTAGTACCCCCAGATTAACCCCCCCCCCCTCCCGCAGTAGGCAGGTAGTACCACCAGATTAACCCACAAGTAGGCAGGTAGTACCCCCAGATTAGACCCCCCCCCCCCAGTAGGTAGGTAGAACCCCCTGATTAGACAACCCCCACCCCCGGCTGGTACCTTTTTAGTTGCCGGGGATTCAGGGCAGCACCTTCCCCTAGATAAGAGCAAGCACAGCTACACGCGTAATGATGCTCGGTCACGTCACACTCTCAGAATACCTAGGGCCGGCGTCAGAACGTAGGCCCTTGAGTTCTGGGAGCGTGACGTGACCGAGCGTCATTACGCGCGTAGCGGTGCTTGCTCTTATCCAGCCTGGCCCACAGGGTAAGCGGCTGAAATGGGATATTTCCTGGTTGACAAATAGGCCAGTCCGGCCCGTGTTACTGTACAGGGCAGGAGGACGGCCCAGCCTGCGGCCCTGACAGGTATTATAAAGATATGCAGGTTCATGAACTATTTCTCCCGTGTCTATCTTCCGTCACAAAATAACGGCCATTCTTAATAACGGGCTATAACGGGTTAAAACGGCTATTAGAAAAATCCCATAGACTATGAAGGGATTTTCTAACGACAGTATAGGATTTTGTAACTGACGTTTTCAGCTGATTTTCAGACGGAACTTCGTACGGATGTTTAAAAACTGAGAATTTTGTAGGGTGGAAGAAGCCTCACAAACACAATGATATATATAAATGAATATCAATTAGATATCATTAGTAAGAAAGCATTACAAGCTTATTAGTTAATTGACTATAGTAGAACAATACAATTGAGTAGGAAGTAACTTGTTACAACATAAGCTACTTTGGTTCGGATATCGTATACAGACTATCTAGAGCAGTGATTTCCAACTGGGGTGCCGCGGGATTTTGACGGCAAATATTTTATTTTTTTATTCACCAGCCTGGCCTGCGCGTCTGAAATTTATGGCACCGCAGGGGGGAAGGGAAGTATGTGTGCGCTTTGCTGTGCGTGCACACATATCGCAACCCCCTGCATTCCTCTCACCCTGCGGCCCAGTGAGTGAGTGCACTGGCGGTGCTCTGCCGGATTACCGTGCCGGTGTAGTGCCCCGTGCCCCAGCATCCCCCTCCCCCCCCCAGCGGCCCAGTGAGTGAGTGCACTGGCGGTGCTCTGCCGGATTACCGTGCCGGTGTAATGACCCGTGCCCAAGCGTCCACCCCCCTCCCACCCCCAGCGTCCCAGTGAGTGAGTGCACTGGCGGTGCTCTGCCGGATTACCGTGCCGGTGTAGTGACCCGTGCCCCAGCATCCCCCTCCCCCCCAGCGGCCCAGTGAGTGAGTGCACTGGCGGTGCTCTGCCGGATTACCGTGCCGGTGTAATGACCCGTGCCCCAGCGTCCCCCTCCCCCCCCCCCAGCGTCCCAGTGAGTGAGTGCCCTGTCGGAGCCCTGAGTCGCTGCCCTGCCGGAGAGGGGAGGAAGGTGGAAGCTGCGCCTGATTACTGTGCCAGTGTAGTGAAGAAAAATGGCAAAAGGTACTGTACCCTTTCGTACCCTCTGTTACCCCTTCTTAACCCCGTCCACCCCCCCCCCTCACCCCTGTCATCCATGTCCACCCCCTGTCTATCCCTGTCACCCATGTCAACCCCTCCCTGTCCACCCCCCTGTAACACATGTCCACCCCCCTATTCACCCCTCTATCACCCCTCTTTTATCCCCCTTGTCATCCTTGTCCTCCCCCGTTATCCCTGTTCACCCCCATATCTCCCGTGTCCACCATCCTGTCATCCATGTCCACCTTGGCCACCTCTGTCCATTCCTCTGCAACACATGTCCCCCCCCCCCATCCACCCCTCTGACCACCCCCCAGTCTACATCTGTCACCATTGTCCCTCCACCCTAATCACCCCTCTGTCCCTCCTGTCATCCATGTCCACCTTGGCCATCCCCCCCTCTGTCACCGATGTACACTCCTCTACCCCCCCATTCCATAGACTTGCATACGGGGGGCGGGGGGGTGACATCACACGGAGGCGGGGGGGGGGGGGGGGTGGTCTTCATACTCTGGCCCGTGGTCGCCACCCGGCTGTTTGTGAGCTGGCACCGCTGTGTGCAGCTCAAACAGGTGGGTGGCGAATACAAGATTGCGGGGGTCCCCAGCGGCGGGACCCCCATGGGGAGACATCATATCCCCTATCCTTTGGATAGGGTATAAGATGTCTCAGGGCCGGAGTACACCTTTAAGATGTTAGCCGAGCTTTCTTACAATCTTACTGAGGAACCTTCTGACAATATTTTACCATTTCTTCTCACACTGTATGGTCACTGCAATTCTCTGTAAAAACGAGGTTACTCATTCCATTAACCCCTTAAGGACCCGGGCTTTTTCCGTTTTTTCATTTTCAATTTTTCCTCCTTAACTTAAAAAAATCATAACTCAAAAATTTTTACCTAAAATTCTATATGATGGCTTATTTTTTGCGTCACTAATTCTTCTTTGTAATGACATTAGTCATTTTACCCAAACATCTACGTTGAAACGGGAAAAAAAATCAATGTGCGACAAAATTGATGAAAAAAAACTCTATTTTGTAAGTTTTGGGGGCTTCCGTTTTTACGCAGTATATTTTTTGGCAAAAATTACACCTTATCTTTATTCTGTAGGTCCATACGGTTAAAATGATACCCTACTTGTATAGGTTTGATTTTGTATCACTTCAGAAAAAAATCCTGACTACATGCAGGAACATTTATACGTTTAAAATGGTCATCTTCTGACCCCTATAACTTTTTTATTTTTCTGTGTTCAGGGTGCTATGAGAGCTATTTTTTTTGCGCCGTGATCTGAAGTTTTTAGCTGTATCATTTTTGTTCTGATCAGACTTATTGATCACTTTTTATTCACTTTTTTGTGGTATAAAAAGTGATCAAAAATGCGCTATTTTGGACTTTGGAATTTTTTTGCGCATACGCCATTGAATGTGCGGTTTAAAAAGCAGTATATTTTTATAATTCGGACATTTCCGCACGCGATGATACCACATATGTTTATTTTTATTTACACTGGTTTTTTTATTCTTGGAAATGCCGGGTGATTCAAACTTTTATTAGGGGAAGGGATAATTGAAAGGGTTAATGATTTTTTTTTTTTTACACTTTTCTTAAGAAGACCTCCTCCTGTGCTACAGCTGTTCGGGATGCCGACATTATACCGCGATGATCCCGAACAGCTCCCTGAGCTAGCCGGGCACTTTTACTTTCGTTTTTAGCTGCGCGGCTCAGCTTTGAGTGGCTAAAGGGTTAATAGCGCGCGCCACTGCGCTGTTAGAGGCGGGTTCCGACTTCACTATGACGCCGGGCCCGCCGCGATATGATGCGGGGTCCTTAAGAGGTTAAAGTGGTACTCCAGTGGAAAACTAGATTTTTTTTTTTTAAATCAACTGGTGCCAGAAAGTTTAACAGATTTGTAAATTACTTCCATTTAAAAATCTTAATCCTTCCAGTACTTATAAACTGATGTATGCTCTAGAGGTATCTCTTTTCTTTTAGAATTTCCTTTCTGTCTGACCACAGTGCTCTCTGCTGACACATCTGTCCATGTCAGGAACTGTCCAGAGCAGGATAGGTTTGCTATTGGAATATGCTTCTGCTCCAGACAGTTCCTGACATGGACAGAGGTGTCAGCAGAGAGCACTGTGGTCAGACAGAAAGGAAATTCTAAAAGAAAAGAACTTCCTCTGTAGTATTTTAGGCCCTGTCAGATTGAGACCTCCAGTGTCCTGGGGGCTCCCCTGCAGGGACTCAACCATTTCTAATCTGTATTTGCACTGTTATAATTTAGCAATCCGTTATTAGGTGTCTGTAGCTTTAAGTATGTTGCCTAGCAACCTCAGGCTTAGTCAGGGTATGTGAGAGTGGAGGACTGAGGGCTAGACTGAACATTTGTGTAAGGTGTGTGACGATCCGTCTTGGGGATTAGCTCTGGGATCGTCCTGGACTACGCCACAGGATGCGTTTCTTCTCAATAAACCAGCAAACAAACGCTTATAATGCAAATCTGGCACCTTGCCAGTTTTATTAGACAGGTTGCAGGGAAAGAAATAAACAAAAAGCAGGAACAATACAAAATCCTAGACCGTCTGGTCACTGACTAAACAGATCAGCTTGTCCTGACTAACAACCGCTGAGCTTCCCTCAGCCGGTTAAACATATGTCCCCTGCAACCTTCTACTCACAATGTCACTCTCTTTGAGCCCCTCATAGCTCGGGCTGTGTACTCCTCAGCAGGCTCTGTCTCTTCCCTACAGCCCACATGCTGTCTCCTAGGAAGAGCCCACATTAGACTGAGTCTCCATCTCATATACACACCTCCCTTCCCTCCTGCCTCATTACTTAAGAAGCAGGTGAGAGCTTCTGCAGGGCGAGCCAAGGAAATACACCCTTTCCTTGCCACACTGCCACAGGTGTTATATTATGTTATTACTTGTATGTAACTTTATTGTAAATCCTAAAGGGGATACAGACAACTCTATGATCCACAGCTGCCTGGCCAATGGGCTTTAGTTCAGCCTTCCCTTATAAAGGGTGGCATTTCCTGTGAGAGGAATAGAGGAGGAGTAAAGCAATTCATTCAGTTCAGAGCACAGAGTGGAGTTCAGAGTGAAGAATCCGCAGAGGAGTGAGAGCAAAGATGAGAGAGAGAGATAAGAAAAGCATGAAGTAACCCCAACTAATATTAAGCCTTTACTTCAGCTTTGATCAGAGAATTCCTAAAGGACAATTCTTTATCTTCCGGCGAAAAGCCACAAATCTACCGACACTTCAGTAAGTGACTTTAATCTCAAGCCTAATATAGCTAAAACTCCTAGTCCGGCCGTAAGAGCCAAGCATATATGCAATATCAAGTCCAGGCACTGCAAGCTGTGTGGTCCTCTAGAGACTGTCTGTTAAACCTTTGAGAGACTTTGGTTGAGCGCTGTGGAGATTGTACCACCTATCTTCAAGTTAGTAAAGCCTCCGTTAAACTGCAACCTAGTGTGGAGTCAATTCTTTCCTTGCTAGCCTGTGGGGAGACGGAGTTCCCCGGACCTGTAGTACCCCGGGAGATACCAAGACTACAGTGGCGTCACGCGACATTAAGGGTTAATACCATCTGACCCTGGGTTCATAAACCCCCCCACCCCACCAAGAACCAAGTAGCTAACCCCAGCGTAGTGGCGGTCGCGGGTTTCACTCGTGGTTACCACACGTTTTTGGCATCACGAACAGGATTCAGGTGTACGCCTTAACTATTCAGGCACTAAATCAAGTCCTTCCCCCAAGTCTGAACTGTGTACGGGACTGTGTCATAGAAAACAAATTGTCTGCCGAGGTGCAAATACAAGTGGTGGGGAAGGTGAAGTTTATTGCATTATTAGTCACGAGAAGTGTTCTCTAAAGTCAAAGAACCGCCATGTGTAAAGGAAAGACAGAAATGATGCTTCGCGCCAAAAACTTCCCAGTACCTGAAAGAGTTAAAGAGCTTCTGGAAAAGAGCGCCAAGGACTCCCGCTGAAGTCTTCGCCCCGCCCCTGGGCGGGGAAATAGTGTGGTTGTGTCCAGAGCCAAGTGGAACGGAAGAAGTCCAGCCCCTGTTGCCAAGGGGTTGGATGAAGAGGATACGCTGCTGTGCAACTTCCGGTCCCAGGCGCAGCTGATGACGCACTTCCGCCTGGCGGCCATTTTGGTGGAGACCTTCATAAAAGGGGAGGCATACAGCGGCCTCTTCAGTCTGCAGGAAGTACTACAGAGGAGAGCAAAGATGGCGGAGACCAAGAGCGACATGTGTGCTGAGAGTTTCAGGATGGAGTCCGAGGGTCGGAAGATTGCCACGGCGGCATCGGAGATGTTCCGGGAGCTGGCGGAGAAGTTGCAGCGACTGTCCCTCGGGGCCAACGAGGCCTACTGCCAAGTGCCGTTGCCGGAGGATGACGGCGAGTGGGCCGCAACGCCGCTCGGGAGTTCCAGAGACCCGTCGCCTGTGAGGTTGTCGCCCCATCACCGCACCTGGGGCCCGTGGGCAGAAATCCCGACGGAGTCGGGATTGAGTACCCCAGCGGAAGCTGATTTCTCCACTCCCTCTTCTAATAGCCCCGAAGCCAGCCCCGAGGCAAAGGTCCCACCACCTCCACAGGCCACGGCCGCCCAAGACCAGTCAGCCCCTCAGTCGGCCGAGCGCCCACCATCACCCCCGCTCCCTAGATGGTTGTTCGGGGATGAGCCAGCCATCATCAAGTATAAGTGGGAAAATATCCTTCCATTGCCTGGGAAATCCCTGCCTCCCATTCCTCCGGCCCGGTCAGAAAAAGCCCAAAGAGATGCCGAAGTGGCTGCCATACTAGAGCAGATTAGGGCGGAGAGGCTAGAGCGCTACGGGCCGAGGCGGCTATCGTTTGAGGAGAGGGAACGGCAGCAGCAAGATATCAAACAGCTAGAGTCATACTACATTCGCAGGCTCGAGCAACCTAAGGAAGGCGAGCCTCCCCTTGAGCGCAGGAGAGCTACAGTCATCAAGTTTGACCGCATCAGGGGCTGCGGCACTATAATGGACTGTCACCACGGAGGCACCCTCTTTGTGAACCGGAGGGCGGTGCAAAGACACTATCTGCCTCCTGAAAAGCACTCTCTAAAACCTGGGGAAATCGTTGAGTACACCCCTGTGACAGGGGCGGATCCAGAGTCGAGTCTCGGGAGGGGCACTATTAGAGTATTTTGTGTTGGCGGACAGAAAATAAGATTACGGAACTTACAATATTATTAAATGTATCATACAGTCCTAACCTTGTTTAAGACTTAGGCCATGTTCATATGTCAGAATAATAATCAAATATACCAATTGCCACAGAATGGGAAAGTGCTAAAGAGGTTTTTACCATTTAAAACTACAGCTCCCAGTATGACCTAAGTAGTGGTAAGGGGATGCTCTGGGAGTTGTTGTTTTACCCATCATTACTGCAGAACTTACAAGTGACTCCAGCTCTGATGGGACACACACAGGAGGATACAGAATGATATCAGTGACTACAGGTGACGTCTTCTCTATAGTCTTCTCTTATCTAATTCAGATGTACATACCACCGGGACTTGTTCCAGCTAAATCTTTGCAGAACTTGACGCC
This sequence comes from Hyla sarda, assembly GCF_029499605.1. Taxonomy (NCBI): domain Eukaryota; kingdom Metazoa; phylum Chordata; class Amphibia; order Anura; family Hylidae; genus Hyla; species Hyla sarda. The sequence continues at coordinate 78,169,760 of NC_079196.1, read as the reverse complement.
CAGATAGCTCCTCACTACGATTCTGATCCTCTATATGAAAATAATAATTATAAACCTGCCAGACACTGTATTCTTCGAATATAATACTGGCACATACCTTCTGAATATAATTCTGACACACTGTATCCCCTGAACAAACAACACACTGTACCCTCTGAATATAATAACGCCACACACCGTACCCTCTGAATATAATACTATCATACACTGCACCCTCTGAATATAATACTACCACACACTGTGCCCTCTAAATTTAATACTATCACACACTGCACTCTCTGAATATAATACTACCACACACTGCACTCTCTGAATATAATACTACCACACACTGCACTCTCTGAATATAATACTACCACACACTGCACTCTCTGAATATAATACTACCACACACTGTACCCTCTGAATATAATACTACCACACACTGCACCCTCTGAATATAATACTACCACACACTGTAACCTCTGAATATAATACTACCACACACTGCACTCTCTGAATATAATACTACCACACACTGTAACCTCTGAATATAATACTACGACACACTGTGCTCTCTGAATATAATACTACCACACATTGCACTCTCTGAATATAATACTACCACACACTGCACTCTCTGAATATAACTTGCTGTGCAGTGCACCCTCTGAATAAAATACCCTAATGTATTGTTGCCCATAAAAAAAAATGTACCACCCCAGAAAATCCTCATAATCTACAATATATTTCTGAAATGCAGAACACTCTGTGCCTTCACATATAGTAATAATGCCCCATCTTGTGCCCCTACATATAATAATTATGAACCGTCCTGTCCCCCCCCCCACATAATAATGCCCTGTGCCCCTAACATATATTGCCCCCTGTGCTGTGCCCTTCACATATAATTCCCCCATCATGCGCTCACATATAATGCCCCCATCATGTGCCCCTCACATATAATGCCCCCCGTGCTGTGCCCCTCACATATAATGTGCCCTTTGCTGTTCCCCTCACATATAATGCCCCCCGTGCTGTGCCCCTCACAAATAATGCTCCTGTTATATGTCCCACTGTGCCCTTCACATATAATGCCCCCGTTCTTTGCCCCTCACATATAATGCCCCGATCATGTGCCCCTCATATATAATGCCCCCATCATGCACCCCTCACATATAATGCCCCCATCATGCACCCCTCACACATAATGCCCCCATTATGCGCCCCTCACATATAATGCCCCATGCTGTGCCCTTCACATATAATGCCCCTGTCATGCACCCTTCACATATAATGCCCCCTGCCCTGTCCCCTCAGGGGGCATTATATGTGAGGGGCACAGCACAGGGGGCATTATATGTTTGGGGCACATGACAGGAGCATTATATGTGAGGGGCACAGCACAGGGGGCATTATATGTGAGGGGTGCATGATGGCGCATTATATGTGAGGGGCACAGGATGGGGGCATTATATATGAGGGGCACAGGATGGGGGCATTTTATATGAGGGGCGCATGATGGGGGCATTATATGTGTGGGCACAGAACAGGGGGCATTATATGTGTGGGGCACAGCACAGGGGGAATTATATCATAATGCCCCCTGTGCTGTGCCCCATACATATAATGCCCCCTGTGCTGTGCCCCTCACATATAATACCCCCTGTGCTGTGCCCCCCACACATATCATTTATATGTGTGGGAACAGCACAGGGGGCATTATATGTGAGGGGCACAGCACAGGGGGCCCCCCTGTCATGTGCTCTTCACATATAGTGCCCCCAGTGCTTTGCCTTGCAGCCCCTCACATAAAAAATTCCCCTAAGTTTTTTAATCCCCCTCCCCCCTCCTCCTGTACGATATAGTGCCCTTAACAGTGGCACATATTCTGTCCCCCAAATCCCCTGGGCCCTGAGCATACTCTTAGTACTTACAGTATGCTGGCCGCGGGGACGGGATTTCCGGGCGCCGGCGCGATGATGTGACGTCATCGCGCCGGCCTGCAGTGGATCGCGACCCCGCAGCTCACACGCTGTGTACTCACAGCCAGTGGCGTTGCTAGGGTTTGTGTCACCCGTTGCGGTAGAAAATGGTGTCGCCCCAACATGCTGGGAGTTGTAGTTTTGCAACAGCTATAGGCACCATGGTTGGGAAACTCTGACATAGATAGATAGGGAATATATATAGACCAGGGGTTCTCACCTATTTTTAGTGAGGGTCCGCTTATCCAGGTCTGCCATCCGGTAAAGGTCCAAGCTGTATGCTAATGCTTGGTGCACACCTAGCGGCCTCAGCGCCATGAAGGCAATAGCAAACTAACAACTGAAGTGTGGAGGATGTATAACCTGAATACTGCTGCACACTGTAACCACTGTATATAATACTGCCACACACTGGGCCCCTGAATATAATACTGCCACACACTGGGCCCCTGAATATAATACTGCCACACACTGTATACCCTGAATTTAATACTGCCACACACTGTACCCCTGAATATAATACTGCCACACACTGGGCCCCTGAATATAATATTGCCACACACTGTACCCCCTGAATATATTACTGCCACACACTGGGCCCCTGAATATATTACAGCCACACACTGGGCCCCTGAATATAATACTGCCACACACTGTGCCTCTGGTATATTACTGCCACACACTGTACCCCTGAATATAATACTGCCACACACTGTACTCCCTGAATATAATATTGCCACCCACTGTACCCCCTGAATATATTACTGCCACACACTGGGCCCCTGAATATAATACTGCCACACACTGTGACTCTGGTATATTACTGCCACACACTGTACCCCTGAAAATAATACTGCCACACACTGGGCCCTTGAATATAATACTGCCACACACTGGGCCCCTGAATATAATACTGCCACACACTGGGCCCCTGAATATAATACTGCCACACACTGTACCCCCGAATACTGGCAAACACTGTACCCCTGAATATACTACTGCCACACACTGTATCCCTGAATATACTACCACATACTTTGCCCTAAATATAAACCTGCCACCCACTGTGCCCCTGGTATATTACTGCTACCCACTGTGCCCCTTAAAATAATACTGCCATTCACTGTGCCCCTGAAAATAATTCTGCCACTCACTGGGCCCCTGTTATATTACTGCCACACACTATTCCCCTTCAACATTACTTGCAGATGCTATGCTCTAAGGCTGACTAAAACAATAAAATGAAGCCACTGTGCCTGTAGAATGAATGATGCCACTGTGACTCCAGAATTAATGATGCCAGTGACCACAGAATTAATGATGCCACTGTACCCACAGAATTAATTATGCCACTGTGTCCCACAGAATTAATGATGCCACTGTGTCCCACAGAAATAATGACACAACTGTATCCCCAGAATTAATGATGCCACTGTGCCCCACAGAATTAATGATGCCACTGTGCCTACAGAATTAATGATGCCACTGGGACCACAGAATAAGTGATGCCACTGTGATCACCGAATAAGTGATGCCACTGTACCCACAGAATTAATGATGCCACTGTACCCACAGAATTAATGACACAACTGTATCCCCAGAATTAATGATGCCACTGTGCCTACAGAATTTATGATGCCACTGTGACCACAGAATTAATTATGCCACAGTACCCATAGAAATGATGATGCCACTGTGCCTCCAGAAGTAATGATGCCACTGTGCCTACAGAATTAAGGATGCCACTGTGTCCCACAAAATTAAGGATGCCACTGCGACCACAGAATATGATGCCACTGTGCCCACAGAATTTATGATGCCACTGTGCCCACAGAATTTATGATGCCACTATACCCACAGAATTAATGACACAACTGTATCCCCAGAATTAATGATGCCACTGTGCCTACAGAATTTATGATGCCACTGTGACCACAGAATTAATTATGCCACAGTACTCACAGAAATGATGATGCCACTGTGCCTCCAGAAGTAATGATGCCACTGTGCCTACAGAATTAAGGATGCCACTGTGTCCCACAAAATTAAGGATGCCACTGCGACCACAGAATATGATGCCACTGTGCCCACAGAATTTATGATGCCACTGTGCCCACAGAATTTATGATGCCACTATACCCACAGAATTAAGGATGCTACTGTGTCCCACAAAATTAAGGATGCCACTGTGACCACAGAATTTATGATGCCACTGTGCCCACAGAATTTATGATGCAACTGTGCCCACAGAATTAAGGATGCCACTATACCCACAGAATTAGAGATGCCACTGTGTTCCACAAAATTAATGATGCCACTGTGCCCCAGAATTAATGCCACTGTGCCCCCATATGAACTTTGCCACTGTAACTCTCCATCTGTTGTAAAACTACAACTCCCATCATGCACAGACAAAAGGTCATCATGGTAGCTGTAGTTCTACAATAACTGGAGAGTCACAGATGGGGGAACACAAATTTTTACCTGAGAGCTTAGGATCGCCGTCCCAGGTCCCGCACTGCTCCGCTGCTCTGGCCTCTTCTAGTCAGGCCTGGCCAGAGCAGATGATGCAGGCAGCTAATGGTGCTACCTGCATCATAGGAGAAGCGCAGGGCAGGGACACATCGCTCCCTCGCTCCGGGCCGCGGCTATTCATTTGTATTGGCGTCTTAAAGACACAGCTACAAATGAATAAGGGGAGATCCAGCGGATGGTCTGAATGACCGGGGAACGCAGTCCGGATCTGGACCGTGGTCTGCCAGTTGAGTACACCTGATATAGGACATAGATCAATGTTTCCTAACCAGGGGGACTCCAGCTGTTGCAAAACTACAAAACTTAGCATGTTGGGAGTTGTAGTTTTGAACAGCTGGAGGCACCTTGTTAAGGAAACACTGATCTATGTCCTATCTCAGTGTTTCCCAACCAGAGTGCCTCCAGCTGTTACAAAACTACAACTCCCAGCATGCCTGGACAGCATTGTAGCTTTGCTTTGGAGATACCTTGGTTGGGAAACACTTATTTATGTCAGTGTTTCCCAACCCTCCAGCTGTTGCAAAACTACAACTCCCAGCATGCTAGGAGTTGTAGTTTTGCAAAAGCTGGGGGCACCTCTGGTGAGAAAGGGGTGGGGGGGGGGGGGGGTGAGCAGGGATTGTGCTGGGAAGGGGGGAGGGATGATGCTGGAAAAGGGTGGGCATGGATGGTGGGGGGTAGTTTACCTTACCTGCCTTAGAACACTGCTGGGCTCCTGCATCATCCAGGCACTTCCTGCTTGCTGGGGTCATGTGATGTTTTGGTGTCACATGACCCAAGCAGAGCAGTAGAAAGCTGCCAATCAGGGGGAAGAGAAGCCGAGTAAGTGCCCGATAACTCCACAGACACGCTGTGTGCACGCTCGCTCTGTGACAGCCAAGGTTTGTGAATGGTGGAGCGGAAGCTTACAGCTTTGGCTCCACCATTCTAGGGGGCAGCAATCTCGGGGGGGGGGCAATTGCCCCGTTGCCCCCCTGGATCCACCACTGCCCTGTGAAGAGCCTGAGAGGGGAATGGGCTGCTGCTATTACCAGGCCCAGCCGTCCAACTCAGATCCCCTTTGCCTACTTCCCTTCAGAAGAGTGGGACTCTTACCCCTTTGGACTCTTCACTCCAAATGTCAAGGAGATCGTCGTCCGAGAGGACTACCCTGACACTTCTGCAGCAGTTATCCAGTTTAAAGAGACAACACCCTAAAAGACGGCGCACCCAATTCATCCACAGTGCACCCAGGCCTATCTCATCGGAGGTGTGGCCCCCAACATGGGAACCCACAAAAGTGCCAGGGCCCCCTCCTGCAGTGGCGTAGGTTTGGCCCAAAGAGCCGGCACCAACTGATCATCCTTCTGTGGCACAAGCTGCTGCAGTCCAGGTGGTAGTGAATGTCCAACCTACCATCTCAAATTCTACCCTGTCCCATGTGTCCTGGGATACCCACGTCGACCCCTTGCAAGGGGCCCAGTCCCGAAGAGCTTGCTTCATTAGTCAGCCGATGGCTCCTCCTAGTAGTCGGGATTGGGAAGAAAGAGAACATCCCGTTCCTGCTGCATTAAAAAGAAAGAATAAAGCACCAGAGTGATGCTATCTGAAAATGTTTATTGTTCCTTATGGTCGTAGGACTAACTGTGTTTTGTTCCAGGTTCAGCAACGGTTTAAGCCCAGTGCCTGACACATGGTGTCAAGAAGATTTTACAGTGAAGAAACTGGAATTGTAAGTTTTGTGCCCGGCCTAGCCGAGAGACTCCCGTATTGGAGATTCTAAAAGTTGTGTCCAGTTCACCTAATATTTGTGATTTTGAGCGAAGGACATTATAGACTCCCTTTTGTGAGAACCATTGAACGCTCCATAAAAAACTTCTTCATGATATTTATGGTTGAATTGTGTCAGTTTTCTGTCCTACAATTGCATGGTCTCTGACCCTCAGCAAATTTAGTACAAGCTAGTTGTACACCAAGTGGTATTATCATGTACATATGTCACACGTAAACAGGTAGAAATGTATATATGGTTGTACCCGAGAAGGGTAATATGTATAAATTTACTGTGCTACAAAGTCAAAGCACAAAATCCTGCGTGGTGGTAGTTGTTTTCTATTGGGGTTTATCCAGACACAGTCAGGAGTTACTTACACTGCCCCCATCGCCGACTTCATGTGTCAATAGAGATGGTGTTGCGTAGATCCACAAGTTCTAATTTTGGACAACCCCCAGCAAGATATAGGGATTAGTCTAAAAACATGTACATAAACATATGTAGATAAACTACATACACATAAGTCAGTATACACCTCAAGTATACTTCATTGATCATTCACTACAAGTGTATCTAATGGGTAAACCATTATCAGCTCAAAGCCTCTTAACCCTGTTTGTGCACAGGAACCTACCTGGCCAGTAAGTATCCTGTCCCTAACCTAAGCACAACAGTAAAGAAAAAGGGTTATATAAAAATGTCTAGCTTTGTATTACATGTATACATAAAAATGTCTAGCATAAAATAAAATGTGTTCTGGGGAGAAGTGCTTGATTGCCCAAGGGCCCCAGTAGCCAAGGCATTGAGTAGAGAGCCTCCGGCAGCCCAATCCGCACCTATTAGTATAAGAAATGTATCTAATGTTACATAATATAAGGTGATATAATGTACAGTAAAGTCATATAAGTCTGTATATTCAGCTACAAAATTGTCTAGTTAGACATGCCAATTGTGTATAGTGTATCATATGCATAGTCCACTTGTGGTCGGATTCTTATATGTACCGTAAGTAGGGTACCATTAGCATGGATAATTCGGCCTGGGGTGTGCCTGGCTGGCCGTAAGGGTATCCTATAGAAAGGGGGCAAAATACATCAGTTAGGTAATGCATGAATTAATGGCTAAGTATAACCTACTTCATATGAACCCGAAATAGACAACATGCTCCAGTTAACAGCCGTTGGTTGGAACGTGTCAATGGAACAGAGCGATAAAAGTGCCCTAACTTACTTAACATCTAAGTGATAACTGACAAAGAGAAGCCCCTACCCAGGAGCTGGCTCAGCTGTTATGGAGCCGAAACCAAAAAGGAATTCTGGATATACCACTTGGCACTACTGGATGCATAGCGCCTACCAGAATGGTACTACCAGGGTGCACATGGATAAAGGTAACCCAAGTGACAGAGATAGGAAATGTTGGAGAATTGCTAGATAGACAGAAGGTACAATGAGTCGGTTAGATTGAGAAGTGGCCAAAACACAGACATCAGTAGGTATTTGGATAGGTAGTGCGTGGAGAGAAAGAAAAAAATAATAATAATTTGCATGTGTCCCTTGCTACACATATAAGTATTCCTATTGAACCATGCTATACATAAGTGACAACAAAAGAAAGACCCCCATAGACAAAACATAAAAGAATATAACATCCTTAACCTGAGGTTTTGTGTACCAGTAAGGCAGTATCCTCATACTTGCAGGTGTAAAGAAGATAATTACTGCTACGCCCGAGGCTTATCGCAAAAGAAAATATACATGACCAGCAGGTTACAAACTCCAATATGGGCAAATCTACCAACATGTACACGTTTGACAAGAAAAAACATACAACAAAAGGCTCAGAAGCTACATCCACACCAAAGATCTTAACACTAAGACGTGTACAGCTAAGACCACAATCTGAGGCATAGTAACAAACATAAGAGGAAGATAGAGATGACGACAACATGAGGCTCGTGGACTGACAGTGCAATCTGCCTCAGACAGAATCGTATGTAACGCAGAAACGGAAACAACACGAGGCTCGTGGACTGACAATGCAATCTGCCTCAGACAGAATCGTATGTAACGCAGGAACGTTAACAACATGAGGCGCGTTGATTGACAGTGCAATCTGCCTCTAACAGGGGCGTATGTGACGTACAAAAAACAAAAGACAAGAAACAAGAAAGTTTGTAATGTACAAAGGAATGACAACAATATGAAGGCTTGAGGATTGTCGGGCAGCCTATCTCTCCCGGGAGCATGTGACGTACGAAAGCATGTAAAGTGACAACTTAAAGCTTACCTGGAATGGCGAGGTCAAACTGACTGTAACAAGGTGTATAAAATGACCAATGACCAAAAAGGAAACTATAAAGATGAGGCTTTACAGATTGACGACAGCAATCAGCCTCCGACCACACCGAACGTATAAGGCTAAGAGGTAAAACCAATCTGGTCATACCTGCTTGGGTATCCTTGGAATGTTGCCATCTATAGTGATGTTTACCATACCTGACCTGTCTACAAGAACAATGTGACGCTAATATGCCTGACTTAAGCACATGAAAACGTGAGTGTAATACTATGACCATAGCCTAATATACTTGACTAGCGCACATAACGTAAGCATAAAGTGACAGAGCTGAAACCAAAGAATGGGACAATAACTTTGGAACATACACTGTAAGGAACTGTATGCATATTACCCTGTAGGGAAATGTAAGTATGTCTCACTGTAGGAATCGTACGTATATCACACTGTATGGTACTGTATGTATCGTATGCATGTCACACTGCAAGGAACTGTATGCATAGTACCCTGTAGGGAACAGTATGAATGTCACTCTAGGTAACCGTATGTATTGTATGTGTCACTGTAGGGAACCATATCTATGTCCTACTATAGGGAACCGTTAATGTTGAAGCAAGGTATATCACTTGAAGTAATGCAACGCCGTATAACATAAGCGAAATGCCTCTAACAGGGGCATATGTGACGAACAAAACAAAAGACGACAAGAGGCTCGTAGATTGACGATACAATCTACCCCAGACAAGAACGTTTGTAATTTACAAAGGAATGACAACAATATGAAGGCTCGAGTATTGTCGGGCAGCCTCTCTCTCACGGGAGCGTGTGATGTACAAAAGGCATGTAAGTGAGGACTTAAAGCTTACCTGGAATGGTGAGATCAAACTGGCCGTAACAAGGTGTGTATAATGACCAGAAAGGAAACTATAAAGATGACGTTATAGGATTAACAACAGCAATCAGCCTCCAACCACACCGAACATAAATAGCTAAGAGGTAAAACAACCTAGCGTACATGACGTAAGCATACCATGACAGAGCTGAACCAAAAACCGGGACAATATCTATGAAACATACACTGTAAGGAACTGTATGCGTATTACCCTGTAGGGAAATTCATGTATATCACACTGTATGGAACCGTACGTATGTCACACTGTAAGAAACTGTATGCATAGTACCATGTAGGGAACGGTATGTATGTCACCCTGTAGGGAATCGTATGCATAGTACCCTGTAGGGACCAGTATGTATACGATACTGTAGGGAACCGTTAACGTTGAATCATGGTATATCACTACAAGTAACGAAAGCACCGTAAAACATCTCCAGAAACATCAAGGCGCTGTATATGAGCTTATAGTGATGTAGGCCCTGAACAACATTAATGTTCAACATAACAGCTAATTAACCACTAATACACAGTATATGTAAGCCAGAGTAACAAACACAAATTACCAGTAGTAGAAACCCCTGAATATAATACTGCCACACACAGGGCCCCTGAATATAATACTGCCACACACTGTACCCCCCGAATATAATACTGGCACACACTGTACCCCTGAATATACTACTGCCACACACTGTATCCCTGAATATACTACTGCCACACACTGTATCCCTGAATACACTACTGCCATACACTGTATCCCCGAATATAATACTACCACATACTTTGCCCTGAATATAAACCTGCCACCCACTGTGTCCCTGGTATATTACTGCTACCCACTGTGCCCCTTAAAATACTGCCATTCACTGTGCCCCTGAAAATAATTCTGCCACACACTGGGCCCCTGTTATATTACTGCCACACACTATTCCCCTGCAACATTACTTGCAGATGCTATGCTCTAACGCTGACTAATTGCACCTCTGTGTCTCTTAAAACAATAAAATGATGCCACTGTGCCTATAGAATGAATGACGCCACTGTGACCCCAGAATGAATGATGCCACTGTGCCCACAGAATGAATGATGCCACTGTGCCTATAGAATGAATGACGCCACTGTGACCCCAGAATGAATGATGCCACTGTACCCACAGAATTAATGATGCCACTGTGCCTATAGAATGAATGACGCCACTGTGACCCCAGAATGAATGATGCCACTGTGCCCACAGAATGAATGATGCCACTGTGCCTATAGAATGAATGACGCCACTGTGACCCCAGAATGAATGATGCCACTGTGCCCACAGAATTAAACATGCCACTGTACCCACATAATTAATCATGCCACTGTACCCACAGAATTAATTATGCCACTGTACCCACAGAATTAATGATGCCACTGTACCCACAGAATTAATGATGCCACAGTACCCACAGAATTAATGATGCCACAGTACCCACAGAATTAATGATGCCACTGTACCCACAGAATTAATCATGCCACTGTGACCACAGAATTAATGATGCCACTGTGACTACAGAATTGATGATGCCACTGTGACCACAGAATTAATCATGCCACTCTACCCACAGAATTAATCATGCCACTGTGACCACAGAATTAATGATGCCACTGTACCCACAGAATTAATGATGCCATTGTACCCACAGAATTAATGATGCCACTGTGGGTACAGTGGCATCATTAATTCTGTGGTCACAGTGGCATAATTAATTCTGTGGGTACAGTGGCATCATTAATTCTGTGGGTACAGTGGCATGATTAATTCTGTGGTCACAGTGGCATCATTAATTCTGTGGGTACAGTGGCATCATTAATTCTGTGGTCACAGTGGCATGATTAATTCTGTGGGTACAGTGGCATGATTAATTCTGTGGTCACAGAGGCATCATCAATTCTGTGGTCACAGTGGCATCATTAATTCTGTGGTCACAGTGGCATGATTAATTCTGTGGTCACAGTGGCATCAATCATTCTATAGGCACAGTGGCATCATTCATTCTATAGGCACAGTGGCATCATTAATTCTGTGGGGCACAGTGGCATTATTAATTCTGTGGGGCACAGTGGCATCATTAATTCTGTGGGGCACAGTGGCATCATTAATTCTGTGGGGCACAGTGGCATCATTAATTCTGTGGGGCACAGTGGCATCATTACTTTTGGAGGCACAGTGGCATCATTAATTCTGTAGGCACAGTGGCATCATTCATTCTGTGGGTACAGTGGCATCATTCATTCTGTGGGTACAGTGGCATCATTAATTCTGTGGTCACAGAATTAATGATGCCACTGTACCCACAGAATTAGTGATGCCACTGTGCCTACAGAATTAATGATGCCACTGTGCCTCCAGAAGTAATGATGCCACTGTGCCCACAGAATTAATGATGCCACTGTGCCCCACAGAATTAATGATGCCACTGTGCCCCACAGAATTAATGATGCCACTGTGCCCCACAGAATTAATGATGCCACTGTGCCTACAGAATTAATGATGCCACTGTGCCTCCAGAATTAATGATGCCACTGTGCCCCACAGAATTAATGATGCCACTGTGACCACAGAATTAAGGATTCCACTGTGCCCACAGAATTAATGATGCCTCTGTGACCACAGAATTAATGATGCCACTGTGACCACCGAATAAGTGATGCCACTGTACCCATATAATTAATGATGCCACTGTACCCACAGAATTAATGATGCCACTGTACCCACAGAATTAATTATGCCACTGTACCCACAGAATTAATTATGCCACTGTACCCACAGAATTAATGATGCCACTGTGCCCCCATATGAACTTTGCCACTGTAACTCTCCATCTGTTGTAAAACTACAACTCCCATCATGCACAGACAAAAGGTCATCATGGTAGCTGTAGTTCTACAATAACTGGAGAGTCACAGATGGGGGAACACAAATTTTTACCTGAGAGCTTAGAATCGCCGTCCCAGGTCCCGCACTGCTCCGCTGCTCTGGCCTCTTCTAGTCAGGCCTGGCCAGAGCAGATGATGCAGGCAGCTAATGGTGCTACCTGCATCATAGGAGAAGCGCAGGGCAGGGACACATCGCTCCCTCGCTCCGGGCCGCGGCTATTCATTTGTATTGGCGTCTTAAAGACACAGCTACAAATGAATAAGGGGAGATCCAGCGGATGGTCTGAATGACCGGGGGACGCAGTCCGGATCTGGACCGTGGTCTGCCAGTTCAGTACCCCTGATATAGGACATAGATCAATGTTTCCTAACCAGGGGGACTCCAGCTGTTACAAAACTACAACTCCCAGCATGCCTGGACAGCATTGTAGCTTTGCTTTGGAGACACCTTGGTTGGGAAACACTTATTTATGTCAGTGTTTCCCAACCCTCCAGCTGTTGCAAAACTACAACTCCCAGCATGCTAGGAGTTGTAGTTTTGCAAAAGCTGGGGGCACCCCTGGTGAGAAAGGGGGGGGGGGTGAGCAGGGATTGTGCTGGGAAGGGGGAGGGATGATGCTGGAAAAGGGTGGGCATGGATGGTGGGGGGTAGTTTATCTTACCTGCCTTAGAACACTGCTGGGCTCCTGTATCCTCCAGACACTTCCTGCTTGCTGGGGTCATGTGATGTTTTGGTGTCACATGACCCAAGCAGAGCAGTAGAAAGCTGCCAATCAGGGGGAAGAGAAGCCGAGTAAGTGCCGATAACTCCACAGACACGCTGTGTGCACGCTCCCTCTGCACTGCAGACTGAGTATACAAATATAGCTTGTGACAGGGATGAGCGCTGGGACAGGGTGTCACCCCACCACCCCACCATTCTAGGGGGCAGCAATCTCGGGGGGGGGGGGGGGGGGGGGATAATTGCCCCGTTGTACCCCCCCCCCCCCTGGATCCGCCACTGCATGGGTCAGGGGTGTGGAAATTAAAAAAAACTACTTGTCCAAGGGACTAAAGCGGAACACAATCTACTTGTCCCTCAAGAAAATCCACTTGTCCTGGTTGATGAAATAATTTCAACCAAAATAGTCTGATCCCCCCCACTAGACCACCAGGGATGGATATAAGATCCTTTAGACACTGCTGACAGCGGTGATCTAATGGGTTAATAGGTGATCGCAGTATGTCAGACTATTAGTGGCGGGAGAGCTGTAGCGCCTCTTACACCCGAGACAAGACCAGATAAGTCTAGATGTAACTTTTTGATCACCTTATAAAATATTTCTCACATGAAGTGACCAAAAATGAGCAATTCTGGACTATTCTTTACATTTACACCGTTCACCATACGGTTTAATTAACATTATATTTTAATAGTCTGGACATTTCCACATGCAGCGATATCACTTATGTTTATTTTTCTACATTATTTTTATTTAAAGAAAATTGGAAACTTTTATTAGGAAAGGGGCTTATTCACATATATACGCACTTTTTAAAATATTTTAATCACTATTTTTCAGTCTCAATAGGGACTTATGTGTTACTGGGGGGGGGGGGTGTTCTGCTTCTCCAGTTTATGTGGTGCATTTTGTGTCAGAAAATGCTGGAAGTTGCATTTAGTTACTAGATAACTACAACTCCCAGCATGCCCTGATACAGCCTATGGTTGTGTGGGTGTTGCAGCATGTTCCACTGTATAGTAGGACAGTTAAGGTTATTGTAGGACATGCTGGGAGTTGTAGTTTTGGTTTGTGTCAGCTGCAGAGCCATAGGCTGTGTCAAGGAATAATGGGAATTGCAGTTAGTAACTACAACACCCAGCATGCCCTGATGCAGCCTATGGCTCTGCAGCTGACCCGAACCAAAACTACAACTCCCAGCATGTTACACTTTATAGTTCTACAGTTTAGGTTATGGTGTAACATGCTGGGAGTTGTAGTTTTGGTTCGGGCGTGTTTGTGTGCATCCGTGGGGCTCTTGGTTGACGGGTGAGTATGAAGGGGGCGGGATTCTGGGGGTGCAATATAGTGCGGGTGCCACTGAAAATAAATAAAATTAGATGGCACAACTGCCCTAATGCCCGACGTGACAGTCCGCTCCTATACAAAACATTCATGCATACACATATCATACATACACCAGCCACTGCCCCCATATCCCCATACACACACCCCCGCCACTGCCCCCCCCACATCATACATTACATAGTTACATAGTTAGTATGGTTGAAAAAAGACATATGTCCATCAAGTCCAACCAGGGGATTGAAGGGAAGGATGTAAGGGGATAAGGGAAAGGGATGTAGTTTTATAATTCTGCATAAGCATTAATGTTATTTTGTTCCAGGAATGTATCTAACCCTGCTTTAAAGCTGTTAATTGTTCCTGCTGTGACCAGTTCCTGAGGTAGACCGTTCCATAAATTCACAGTCCTCACGGTAAAGAAGGCGTGCCGCCCCTTTAGACTAAACCTTTTCTTCTCCAGACGGAGGGAGTGCCCCCTTGTCCTTTGGGGGGGGTTTAACCTGGAACATATCTTATCATATCCCCCCTTAAACGTCTCTTCTCAAGACTAAACAATTGTAACTCCTTTAATCGCTCCTCATAGCTAAGATGTTCCATGCCCCATATTAGTTTAGTCGCGCGTCTCTGCACCCTTTCCAGCTCCACAGTGTCCCTTTTATGGACAGGTGACCAAAACTGAACAGCATATTCCAGGTGAGGCCGTACCAATGCTTTATAAAGGGGGAGTATTATGTCCCTGTCCCTTGAGTCCATGCCTCTTTTGATACATGACAATATCCTGCTGGCTTTGGAAGCAGCAGCCTGACATTGCATGCTATTCTGTAGTCTGTGATCTACAAGTACACCCAGATCCTTCTCTACCAGTGACTCTGACAGTTTAATCCCCCCTAAGACATACGACGCATGCAGGTTATTAGTACCCAGATGCATAACTTTACATTTATCCACATTGAACCTCATTTGCCAAGTGGAGGCCCAGACACTTAGTCTATCCAAGTCATCTTGTAACTTATGCACATCCTCTATAGACTGTACTGTGCTACAAAGCTTTGTGTCATCTGCAAAGATAGAAACAGAGCTGTTAATACCATCCTCTATATCATTGATAAATAAATTAAACAACAGCGGTCCCAGTACTGAACCTTGGGGTACACCACTAATAACCGGGGACCAATCAGAGTACGAATCATTGACCACCACTCTCTGGGTACGATCCATGAGCCAGTGTTCAATCCAGTTACAAACTAAAATTTCCAAACCCAAAGACCTTAACTTACCTGTCAGACGTCTGTGAGGGACAGTATCAAACGCTTTAGCAAAATCCAGAAACACTATATCCACAGCCATTCCTCTGTCAAGGCTTCTACTCACCTCTTCATAAAAGCAAATTAGATTGGTTTGACAACTTCTATCCTTAGTAAACCCATGCTGGCTATCACTTATAATACAATTATCCCCTATGTATTCCTGTATGTAATCCCGTATAAATCCTTCAAACAATTTACCCACAATGCACGTTAGACTTACCGGTCTATAAGTGCCTGGCGAAGACCTAGAGCCCTTCTTGAAGATTGGTACCACATTAGCCTTGCGCCAGTCCCTTGGCACAATACCAGACACCAGAGAATCTCTAAATATCATGAACAAGGGTACAGATATTACTGAACTTACCTCTCTAAGAACTCTTGGGTGTAGTCCATCCGGCCCTGGAGATTTGCTTACATTTACTTTACTTAACTTACCTTGTACCATCTCTACATTAAGCCAGTTCAATACATTATATGATGTGTTACCAGCACTGACCTGACCAATGTCAGCTCCTTCTTCCATAGTATATACAGAACTAAAGAACCCATTCAGTAGCTCCGCCTTCTCTTGATCGCCCGTGACAACCTCCCCATTATCATTATTAAGGGGTCCTACATGCTCTGTCCTTGGTTTTTTTGTATTTATATATCTAAAAAAATATTTAGGATTAGTTTTGCTTTCTTCGGCCACCTGTCTCTCATTTTGAATTTTTGCTGTTTTTATTACATTTTTACAGATTTTATTAAGCTCTTTGTACTGTTTAAATGTTATAGCTGACCCATCAGATTTGTATTTTTTGAAGGCTATTTTTTTGTTGTTTATTGCTCTTTTAACCTCATTTGTCAGCCATGTAGGATTTAGTTTTAATCGTTTATATTTGTTCCCCTTTGGTATATATTTAGCTGTATAGTTATTTAGAGTTGATTTAAAGATGTCCCATTTACCTTCTGCATCAGCATTTGAGAACACCTCCCCCCAGTCTATGTCCTGTAGTGCAGCCCTCAGCCCAGGGAAGTTTGCCTTTTTAAAGTTATATGTTTTTGCCTTCCCCGTCTGTCTTTGTTTTCTACATTTTAAGTCAAAAGTAACTATATTGTGGTCGCTATTACCAAGGTTTTCCCGCACAGTTACATTACCAACCAGCTCTGCATTGTTGGAAATGATCAGATCCAACAAGGCATCACTTCTTGTTGGGTCCTCCACAAACTGGCCCATAAAATTATCCTGCAATAAATTTAGGAATTTTCTCCCCTTTGTAGTTTTAGCCAACCCCCGACCCCAATCTATATCTGGATAGTTAAAATCTCCCATTATTACCACTGTACCTGCCCGGGCGGCCCTCTCTATTTGTTTATGAAGCCAAACTTCTATCTCTTCAGTGATATTAGGGGGTCTGTAGATTACACCAAATACTATTTTTTCAGTATTTCCCTCCTTTTGTAATTCTACCCACAGTGATTCCACCTCCTCAGAATCATCACACACTATGGCATCGTTCACATTGACTTTCATACCACTTCTTACATACAGACAGACTCCACCTTTTCTGTTCATTCTATCCTTGCGAAACAATGTAAACCCCTGCAGATTAACGGCCCAGTCATGCGAGGAGTCCAGCCATGTCTCAGTGACCCCAACTATATCAATATGTTCCTCCAGTATCAAGGCCTCAAGCTCCCCCATTTTATTTGCTAGGCTTCTGGCATTTGTGAACATACACTTTACATTTCCATTAAGTTTTACACATATAGTCTCACTAATGGGATTTTCAGAGTTATTGGGGTTAATGTCATTTTTTGAGTTATAAGGGCTAATTGTACTATTTAAGTTATTGGGGCTAATGGGATTTTTTGAGTTATTGGGTCTAACGTTATTATTTAAGTTATTGGGGCTAATGGGATTTTTTGCGTTATTGCGTCTAACGTTGTTATTTAAGTTATTGGGGCTAACGGTATTTTTTGAGTTAATGGGGCTTATTGTAGTTATTGAGTTATTGGGGCTAATGGAATTTTTTGAATTATTGGGATTACAATTTTTCGGGCTACATTTATTTTTACAGCTGGTTTGTAACGCATGAATCTCCTTATCCACTGTTCTTAACCTCCCCCCACAGGACTCCTCTCCACCCGCCATTATGTCCTGACCCCTCTCTAACCTATCCATCCCACTGTCTGCTTTCTTTGCTTTATTATCCTCCCCCCACTCACCTAGTTTTACATACACACTTAGTTTCATTACATACACACATACACTCACACCATACATATACACCATACATATGCACACATCATACATAGGCCTGCTGCTGCTGCCCCCCCACATATCATACATTACATTACATACACATCACACAGACAGACATCATACACACATTACATACACATCATAAACAGACATCATACACACATTATACATTAGATACACATCACACACAGACAGACATCATACACACATCACACATACACTCACACCATATATATACACCATACACACATTATACATTACATACACATCACACACAGACAGACATCATACACACATCACACATAGACATCATACACATATACACTCACACCATAGATATACACCATACATATGCACATATCATACATAGGCCTGCTGCTGCTGCCCCCCCCCCACATATCATGCATTACATACACACATCACACATTACATACACATCACACAGACAGACATCATACACACATCACACATTACATACACATCACAAACAGACATCATACACACATTATACATTACATACACATCACACACAGACAGACATCATACACACATCACACATACATCACACCATACATATACACCATACACACATCACACATTACATACACATCACACACAGACAGACATCATACACACATCACACATTACATACACATCACAAACAGACATCATACACACATTATACATTACATACACATCACACACAGACAGACATCATACACACATCACACATTACATACACATCACAAACAGACATCATACACACATTATACATTACATACACATCACACACAGACAGACATCATACACACATCACACATTACATACACATCACAAACAGACATCATACACACATTATACATTACATACACATCACACACAGACAGACATCATACACACATCACACATACATCACAGACAGACATCATACACACATCACACATACACTCACACCATACATATACACCATACACACATTATACATTACATACACATCACACATAGACAGACATCATACACACATCACACATACACTCACACCATACATATACACCATACACACATTATACATTACATACACATCACACACAGACAGACATCATACACACATCACACATACACTCACACCATACATATACACCAGTGTTTCCCAACCAGGGTTCCTCCAGCTGTTGCAAAACTACAACTCCCAGCATGCCCAGGGCATGCTGGGAGTTGTAGTTTTGCAACAGCTGGAGGAACCCTGGTTGGGTAACACTGATATACACCATACATATGCACACATCATACATACACCTGCCGCTGCCCCCCCATCATACATTACATACACACATCACACATACACTCACACCATACATATACAACCACCCTTCCTGCCGCCGCCTGCATTCTCGGCCTCCTCACCTGATCCGGCCATGAGTGGACATCAGAGCTGTAGTCACCGCCGGTGTGAGGTGAGATTTCCGTCCTCCCCCTCCCCCCTGCTCTGTGTTTTCCCTGTGCAAACTAGCAACCTCCCCGTGGTGGATTAGGTCCTGGGGAGACAGATCAGGGGGAGGGGGAGGGATAGAGCTGTGCACGGAGCTGTCTACATCCTTTCTCTCACCCTGCTGTGTCTTCTGAGCTCCGTCCATCCTCCGGGAGGGGAGATAAGTGGACTCTATGTCAGCTGGAGGCCACCGCCCCCTCCATACACTCTGAGTGCCGGTGTGAGACTTCCATCGGCTCCTGCGCCTTACACCGACATTAAAGAAAAATAAGGGGGAAGTCTGTCTGTCCCTGCTCGCCCGATACAGGGCTAAATCTATGAACAATTCACCTGCCCGGCGCCCAAAACTACTTGTCCCGGGCGTCGGGCGATAGGATTTCCACATCCCTGATGGGTACACTATGTACCCCAGTATGCTATACAGCTGGCGTAGGTAAGTAGTGATGCTCTGCACCCTGTATACGCTATATATCACTCCTCACCTCCTTACACTCTGGACTGGGCGCTCTGCATCTGACCCATGGAGTGGTACCTGAAGGCAGTAAAAAAAAATTGCCACAGGATCCAAAAATGATTGTTACCACACACCAGCAAAAACGCAAGAAAAAGAGCACAAGAAAAACTGAAAAAATGCAGGAAAAAGCTGTGACAGTTCTTCTGGCGTTTTTGCTGGTGAACAAAAAACCTCAATGGAATCCAAGCCTCAAAGCAATAGAACAAAATCCCTATGTCCACTTTTCCTGTGAGGTGCAGCTCAGGTGTACTCTGTGTGGAGATTTAGAACTTTGCACAAAATTTATCATGTGCCTTGCAATTGCACCAAATTTAGACCAACCAAAACAATCTACAAAAAACATGTACCTACAACAATGATAAATTTCCCCCAATGTATATGTGTGATTGTGTCTATGTAGCAGAGCTGAGTGTGTGTATATGCAGTAGAGCTGAGTGTGTGTGTGTATGTGCAGTAGAGCTGAGTGTGTGTGTATATGTAGCAGGAGCTGAGTGTGTGATTGTGTATATGCAGCAGAACTGAGTGTGTGATCAGGTGTATGTAGCAGAGCTGAGTGTGTGATTGTGTAAATGCAGCAGAGCTGAGTGTGTGATTGTGTCTATGTAGCAGAGCCGAGTGTGTGATTGTGTATATGTAGTAGAGCTGAGTGTGTGATTTTGTAAATGCAGCAGAGCTGAGTGAGTGATCAGGTGTATGTAGCCAAGTTGAGTGTGTGCGTGGTCATGCTTATACATTTTCAAAGATCTCTTGTGCTGCTTTGAAAATATGTGAAAATTCATTTTCGCACCCCCAATTTTTTTTTTTGCAGCCACATTGGATTTTTTTTTTGGCGCCAAATTTTACATTACAGAAAATTCTGGCGGAAACATCTCACAAAATATTCCATGGTTACTAGTGTCCAGTGATAACTGTATAAATAAAACATTTCTTTTTTTTTCAATTCTTTATTTTCGAATATTGCAATACAACAGAACATACAAATGTAATATGAAGTACATTACATAATGCTAATCAAGAAGAAAGAAAAAGAGAGAAAAGCAAGATAAAGGGGTCGTGTGGGCTAGGCCCCAGGTAACATTTAAAAGGACCATTGGGCTCCTGTGTTGATGTATCATTGTAAAATCAATAAGACAAATCTATCAAGAGAAGTATTGGCCAACATCTACTTAAGACATACATAAAACAGGTCAGTCATACCTATAAGCATCCTATAAGTCTGAGGTGTTGTCACCTAGGAGCCCAGTTAATTAGGTGGAACTGTAATAGGAGTATGGTACTGAACATAGTAGGGTCAATGAACACGAGCACAATGTGTTAGAGCATTGACGGAGAAGAAAGAAAGAGGAGAAATGAAAAGGCGTAGGAATTCTCCAAGGTGGGAGGCAGAAGAAAGAGAAAATAGGGAGAAAGAGAGACGAGTGGAGGATAAAGAATAGATATAAGGTTTTTGGTCGTGGGTGAGGAGGTGGAGAGGGGGGGAAGGGTGGGCTGGGAAAGAGGGGTGGGGGGGTTGTCTATGGGGTCATTTGCTGGAACCCAGTTGCTATGTCTGATGCGAGAGAGGGAGAGCAGTGTCAGCATCACGAAAGCCCAGCCAAGGAGCCCATATACTCCAGTATCTGTCATGTGAGCGATCACTCCAACTGGAGAGCTCCTCCATTCTACACAACTGGGAGACCTTAGAGATCCATTGTTGAACTGTAGGAGGTGTTTCATCTAACCAATGTAGTGGGACTAATGCCTTGGCTGCAGTTAGCAAGTGTGCAATCAGAGACCTCTTCGACAAGGTGCAATCCCTAGTCGATAAGCCCAAGAGAACCACCTCTGGTGAGAGAGGGACATGCCGTCCCATCACCTTATCTATGATGCGATTCACTTCACTCCAGTAAGACGTTATCCTGGGGCATGACCACCAAATGTGAGACAAAGAGCCCACGCCCCCATGGCATCTCCAGCATGCAGGGGAAGCACTCAGACCCCAATGATATAATAACTCGGGCGTCCTATACCATCTGGCTACTAGTTTATAATGACCTTCTTGTAGCTTAACGCACCTAGAGAAGCCATGGGAGCCTGTTAGAATGGATTTCCTCTCCTGGTCCGTGAACTTGCGCCCCAACTCCTCCTCCCAGGATCTCAAGTACAACGGGTCAGAAGTTTGCCTCTCATCTCTCAAACAGGCATTAAATGTGGAAAATTTTGGCTTGCAGTTCGGTGAGAATTGCATCAACTTATCTATCCAGGTTGGGTTTTCACCAATGACATACACCTTTAGAAATGCAACACACATCTCCCTGAGCATATGAAGATGTAGAAAGTTAGTTTTAAGGTGTGGGACTATTGTGGATAGTGTCTCAACTGTGGGTGGTTGATTTCGGGCACATAGGGTTTTGACAGGGACGTGTTGAAAATGGGACCACAAGTCGTCCGCCTCTTGCATGTCAGGGTGAACTGCATATGGAATCAGAGAACTTGGAAAGCATGGAGAAATCAGTGTTTTTCCGTGGTTTCCTTGTGTTGTGCCTTTATCATAAGCTCTTTTGATAGTGAGTGTACCTTTCAACAGGGGATTATTAACATGCGAGAGGGAGCGGCGCGTAGGCAGCCAGACATGACGGTCCACCCCAAAGCCTCGAGAAGTCATTTGTGAGCATTCAAGTTCTGAGCTACCCAGTAGGCTAGTTCTAGTAGTGATCTCAACCCATCTATGAATATGGTTAGCTGTATAAAGCATAGAAATGTCTGGCATACCTATGCCACCGCTCCTCTTAGATCTAGTAAGAAGGGAATGTGCTAAACGTGGGCGCTTCCCTGACCAAAGGAAAGCCCCAAAGAGCCGTTTCCATTGCAGGAGATACCATTTAGGTAGTTCTATGGGTACCATGCGCTGTAAGTAGAGTATGGACGGTACAATGTATGTCTGTAGGAGGTTGAGTCGCCCCACCCATGAAAGGAAGGGTAACTTGTAGGAGTCAATTTTATTCTTCATTTTAGTCAGTAAGGGTACATAGTTAAGGTCAAACAAGTTGCTCAGCGACGAGGGAAGGGCTATGCCCAGGTATGTGATGTGTTTAGATGGCCATCTATAAGACGAGGAAGATTGTAGACTCGAGGCTATACGAGGGGGTATCGTGAGGTTCAGTATCTCCGACTTACTATAATTTACTTTGAAATTGGATAGGGTTCCATACTCTTCAATAACGCATTGGACACGAGGCAGGGCTTCAGTAGGATTAGTGATCATTATGAGCAGATCGTCAGCGAATGCTGCCGTAAGATGAGGCCTATCCCCTATTTGCAATCCCCTAATCGCCCCATCCTGCCTCAAGGCCTGGAGAAGAGTCTCCATCACGAGGACGTACAGTGACGGTGATAGGGGGCACCCTTGTCGCGTCCCATTACATATGGGGAAAGGTTCAGAAAGAGTGCCATTGACCCTAACCCGTGCGCTGGGTTCACTATATAGGGACATGATAGCTCGGATGAAGCGATCAGGGATGCGATATTTGGTTAACACCTTGTTCATGTAGTCCCACGCTACCCTATCAAACGCCTTCTCGGCATCTGTGCCGAGAAGGAGTAGAGGGATCTTTTTTTGTGTGGCATAGTGAATAGCGTGCATGACTCGTAATGCATTATGCTTCCCCTCCCTGCCCTTCACAAAACCAGTCTGGTCCACATGAATGAGGCCAGGGAGGAGAGGGCGAAGTCTCATGGACAACAGCTTAGCCCAGATCTTTAGGTCCATATTCAAAAGTGAAATGGGCCTATAACTCGAGCACAGTAGAGGGTCTTTACCTTCTTTTGGTAGAATAGTGATGTGTGCCTCTAGGGATTGGGGCGGCAAATGGGTGCCTCCAAGTAACGCGTTGCACCACTGAGTAAGCCGAGGCAGCAAGACTGTGCCCAACTTTTTATAGTATTGTAAGCTCAGGCCATCTGGTCCCGGGCTCTTCCCTATGGGGAAGGACTTTATTACTGCCTCAACCTCCTCAGCAGTGCAAGGCTCCAGCAATGTTTCCCCTTCCAGTGTGGTGAGGGTAGGTAAATTCAATCGGTACAAGAAAGTTTGGATTGCCTGCGTGCGTGGCAATGGCGTGGGGTTAGTTGGGTGTATGTTATAAAGAGAATAGTAGAAGTCCCGGAAAGCCGTTGCTATAGGGCCAGTGTCTACGTGTTGGGTACCATCCGGCTCCACAATCCTGTCAATGTGTGTTAAATAAAACATTTCTGAGCTTAAATGTGAGTGCAGGTGCAGTGACCAATAAAAAAAAAAATAAAAATTCTATATATATATATATTTTTTTTAATGCCATTTTCAATAAGTTTTTTTTTAATTTTTTTTTTTTTATAATTACTTAAATAACACCTTTTCCCACAAAAGCAAAGAAAAAACCCCCCCAAAAACAGTAAAACTGCAACCCAATTTCTGTGATTTCCGGTATGAAATTTTTTATGTAAACTGGACTCTCACCCCTTTGAAAATATCATAGTTACATAGTTAGTACGGTCGAAAAAAGACATATGTCCATCAAGTTCAACCAGGGAATTGAAGGGTAGGGGTGTGGCACGATATTGGGGAAGGGATGGGATTTTATATTTCTTCATAAGCATTAATGTTATTTTGTTCCAGGAATGTATCTAATCCTGTTTTAACCTCCTGAGCGGTATTCCCGAGCGTGACTCGGGGTTAATTTTCCCTGCCAGGATCGGTAACCCCGAGTCACGCTCGGGGTAGAATTGCAGAGTTCCCGGCCGGGCTGCACGATATATCGCAAAAGCAATGTGATATAGCGATGCGGCCCCCCGGGAAAACATGCGATTATCTGCTCTGGTCGGCTCCCGTTGCGGGGGCCGGCCAGAGCAGGTAAAGAAAAATACTAAAAGTCAGTGTTTCCCTACCAGGGGGCCTCCAGCTGTTGCAAAACTACAACTCTCAGCATGCCCGAACAGCCAAAGGCTGTCCGGGCATGCTGGGAGTAGTAGTTTCACAACAGCTGGAGGCCCCCTGGTAGAAAAACACTGAGCTAAGTGTAAAAGGAAGAAGTAGTAAAATAAAAAAACCTTTTGCTCACCTAGTCCCGGTCCCTGCAGATGTCGTTCCCCTCCGTGCGGTCCGGGGTGTCCTCTCTTCACTATTCATCTTCTAGGACCTTTCACTTTTCAGCCAATCACAGGCCGCAGTGGTGTAAAGCCTGTGATTGGCTGAAGGGGAAAGGGCTTGTTCTGCAGCAGATACACTAGGTATGAAATCTGCCGGCAAACCTAGTGTATTTGCTGCAGGACAAGGTGAGAAGGGGGGATGAATGTGACAAAGGGGGGAATGTGACAGGGGGGGAATGTGACAGAGGGGGAATGTGACAAAGGGGGGAATGTGACAAGGGGGGAATGTGACAGGGGATGAATGTGACAAGGGGGGAATGTGACAGGGGGGGAATGTGACAGGGGGGGAATGTGACAGGGGGGGAATGTGACAAAGGGGGGAATGTGACAGGGGGGGAATGTGACAAGGGGGGAATGTGACAGGGGATGAATGTGACAAAGGGGGGAATGTGACAAGGGGGGAATGTGACAGGGGATGAATGTGACAAAGGGGGGAATGTGACAAGGGGGGAATGTGACAGGGGGGGAATGTGACAGGGGGGGAATGTGACAAGGGGGGAATGTGACAGGGGATTAATGTGACAAAGGGGGGAATGTGAGAGGGGGGGAATGTGACAAGGGGGGGAATGTGACAGGGGGGATGTGACATGAAGGGGGGATGTGACAAGGGGGGGATGTGACAGGGGGAGGGGAATGTAACATGAAGGGGGATAATGTGACAAGGGGGGGAATGTGACAAGGAGGGGGGAGAATGTGACAAGGAGGGGGGAGAATGTGACAAGGAGGGGGGAGAATGTGACGGGGGATGTGACAAGGGAGAGGGGAATGTGACGGGGAGATGTGAAATGGGCGGAGGGAGATGTGAAATTCAGTTAAAAAAAATTGTACCGCTTTTGGTACACATTTCGAGACAGAATCATACCGCCAGGGAGGTTAAAGCTGTTAATTTTTCCTGCTGTGACCAGTTCCTGAGGTAGACTGTTCCATAAGTTCACAATTCTTATGGTAAAGAAGGCGTGTCGCCCCTTGAGACTAAACCTTTTCTTCTCCAGACGGAGGGAGTGCCCCCTCGTCCTTTGGGGGGGGGGGGGGTTAACCTGGAACAGTTTTTCTCCATATTTTTTGTATGGGCCATTAATATACTTATATACGTTTATCATATCCCCCTTAGACGTCTCTTCTCAAGACTAAACAATTGTAACTCCTTTAATCGCTCCTCATAGCTAAGATGTTCCATGCCCCATATTAGTTTAGTCGCGCGTCTCTGCACCCTTTCCAGCTCCACAGTGTCCCTTTTATGTACAGGCGACCAAAACTGAACAGCATATTCCAGGTGAGGCCGTACCAATGCTTTATAAAGGGGGAGTATTATGTCCCTGTCCCTTGAGTCCATGCCTCTTTTGATACATGACAATATCCTGCTGGCTTTGGAAGCAGCAGCCTGACATTGCATGCTATTCTGTAGTCTGTGATCTACAAGTACACCCAGATCCTTCTCTACCAGTGACTCTGACAGTTTAATCCCCCCTAAGACATACGATGCATGCAGGTTATTAGTACCCAGATGCATAACTTTACATTTATCCACATTGAACCTCATTTGCCAAGTGGAGGCCCAGACACTTAGTCTATCCAAGTCATCTTGTAACTTATGCACATCCTCTATAGACTGTACCGTGCTACAAAGCTTTGTGTCATCTGCAAAGATAGAAAAAGAGCTGTTAATACCATCCTCTATATCATTGATAAATAAATTAAACAACAGCGGTCCCAGTACAGAACCTTGGGGTACACCACTAATAACCGGGGACCAATCAGAGTACGAATCATTGACCACCACTCTCTGGGTACGATCCATGAGCCAGTGTTCAATCCAGTTACAAACTAAAATTTCCAAACCCAAAGACCTTAACTTACCTGTCAGACGTCTGTGAGGGACAGTATCAAACGCTTTAGCAAAATCCAGAAACACTATATCCACAGCCATTCCTCTGTCAAGGCTTCTACTCACCTCTTCATAAAAGCAAATTAGATTGGTTTGACAACTTCTATCCTTAGGAAATCCATGCTGGCTATCACTTATAATACAATTATCCCCTATGTATTCCTGTATGTAATCCCGTATAAATCCTTCAAACAATTTACCCACAATGCACGTTAGACTTACCGGTCTATAGTTTCCTGGAGAAGACCTAGTGCCCATCATGTAAAGCAGAAAATATACGTGGACACGCCCACTTTTACAAAACTGACGTGAATGGTGTAAACCGCGGCACAAAGCTCTTTGAAATGTGTTCAATACTTTTTGCGCCAAAATTTTGGCGCAAAATTGATTTTTTTGTGCCGCAAAATTCTTTGAGAATCTACCCTCTGTGTACTTTATAAATATTTAGCGCACACTGCTGCTCCAGCACTTCTAGCTATGTGAGCAGTGCCGTGGAGGTAGAGAAGGCGTGCACGGTAGAGCCAGGGGGGGAGGGGTTATATATTTGCGCAAAATTTATCAAACGACGTGCACAACTTTTGTAAATTGTGTAAAGGGGCAGATCTGTGTCTACAACAGACCCTAATGAGAAATCTCCCCCAATGATTCTATAAACTGGCGGTCGATAATGAGTATATAGTTTATATACATTTTTTGTGTAGAGGTTTTTTTTAATATAATTTTTAATAGGAAAGAAATAAAAGACATTTTTGAAAAGGTTTCCAATCTCAGTTTTCGTTACTCAATAAAAAAGATTTACACCATTTTCTGAACAATATAATTTCAGTAGTATGTACCGTATATAAAGTATACAAAAAATAAGGTTGCAGCAGCAGCTCTCTTTGTCAAAAAAATCGAGGCTCTTAGCGCACTTTTTGATCAAAACGTGTCCCCATCCACCACACGGAGGTGGCCTCTTGTCGGATGAGACCCTAACATGCCTAATCCACTCACCTCTGCTGGGCATATGGCCTCTGACATGCAGGATCCTTTTATTTTATGCATGTTTTGTGTATATCTATGTATCTATCTATATATATATATATATATATATATATATATGTGTATTGTACTATATGCACTATATCTCTGCACTTTTTATATCTTTTGTATATGTATGTATTGTATTGCATGCTCTATATATTCCTGCACTCTTCAGGCACTGCTCCTATCCATTTGGATTTAGTATACATCATTCCTGCACACTAATCAAGATTCATTTACCGTATTTTTCGCCGTATAAGACGCACTTTTTATTCTCCAAAACTGGGGGGGGGGGGGGGGAAAGTTGGTGCGTCTTACACGGCGAATACACACACCTATCGCGGCGGTACCGGTGGCCATCAACGGCCGGGACCCGCGGCTAATACAGGACATCACCGATCGCGTGATGATGACGGCGACGGAGAGTGTGGATCCCAGGGAAGAAGACGTCCGGAGCGTCGGGGATACCACGGGGACGCGGCGACAGCGAAGGAGCGACATCCAGGGCAGCGGTGACGGGTCCGGAGCGGCAGGGACACGTGAGTATTACCTCCTATCCAGTGGTCTTCAACCTGCGGACCTCCAGTTGATGCAAAACTACAACTCCCAGCATGCCCGGACAGCCAACGGCTGTCCGGGCATGCTGGGAGTTGTTGTTTTGCAACATCTGGAGGTCCGCAGGTTGAAGATAACTGTTGGGTTCAGAATTTTTTTTTTCTAGATTTTGCGCCTTTAAAATTGGGTGCGTCTTATATACCGGTGCGTACTATAGGGCGAAAAATACGGTATACACTTCTACAAATATATTTTTTTACAAAAATATTTTTCTCATTTTTGTATATGTTGCATGCGCTATTTACGGTATTTGTTTTACCATTATGCATGTTATCACATCCTTGTAATTTTTTTTATGCTTTCATATGCCCCTGGATTATTATAAATCATTATTGCTATTATCTCAAATGTATATGCATTATTTATAGCCATGTTATTGCCTTCACAGTCAGTTCTCCCACTATATATTTTCATTCTTTGTATTATTTAGCCCTGGGTCCGATGTTCAACTTATTTTGTATATCCCTCCATTAGCAGCGATCTGTCTTTCCCCCTAGAATTTTTTTGTGCACGCATGCGCAGTATGAGTGACTGTGGCCATGTTTTCGTTGCCGAACCCACTCTATAATGTGAATGCGCGTTGCGTGCTCCATCACACGAGTGCCGCGGTGTCCAATGTCACTTCCGACCCAGCGGCTTACTATTTGGACAGGTGTGTTATTCCTTTTCTATTGGGTCACTATTATATAAATTCCGAACCTGTAGCCATTATTTGCAGCCAAATGTTTTAACATATATTGATATATATTTATTTTATTTAGTCTATTATGTACATTTTTAGAATCATGTTCTTTTATTAATAAAAAAATATATACATTTTCATACATCGATTTGTACTTTATTTGGTGTCGGGGTTACGCTTTTGGCGTTTGTAGGTATATATGCAGAAGGAATAAGTTGCAATATATAGGGGAAAAAAAGAAACATGGTGGTTGGGGTGCTGGTGACTACTCCCAATGAAGCAGAGCTGTAGTGTTCTGATCAATTCGGGAGCTGTGTATTCTTCCCCCACCATCACTTTCCTCCTCCTCCTATTCTCAAAAATGAGGAATCCTCCTGCCAGACTACCCAAATCTGTAGATAACGTTGGACTTTGTCAGAATTTTATTAATATTTGTATTTATATTTGTATATTATGTTATATTTGTTTGTCTATGTTATAAAGTGATGTTCGTTCCCACCCAAATACCCAGTCCTCCGTTTAAAGTCACCGCCCCCCCCAAAAAAAAACACCCTATACCCCGAGTTTTCTATACCTTTATTTAATAATAAAAAGCTTATTTCACCCTATAAAACAAATGGATGTAAATGTCCATGTTTACACCTGTCCTCAGAGCAGTGACATTCCGTATGACATCACACATGTGACTTCACAAATGGTGATAGCTGGAAAAAGAGGTGCAGAGCCCCAGAGGCCTTACTCTGAGGACTGCAATCTAGCGAGCACTAGTGTTTCTATATTGTTTCCTTGCGCTTTTTATTTTATTTTATCATGATTCGAGGGGACCACATCAGCAGGGATGAGGTCAATTTGGCCTGTAGCATGTGCTGGACAGTTACCATCCTCCTGGGTTCCCTCTTCACCACCGGCCCGAGTTTCTGGTTTGAAATCACCAGCAACCAACCGAGCCGGAATATCACCTCCAGCCACCTGCAAGGGCAGAACGATACCATCAGAGATCTGCCCAGCTTGAATACTACCAGCAGCGACATGAAGTGTCCCATCTGGACGAGGACCAGGATCAGAAAGATCACCCCTGTCCTGGTGAGTAATCAAACCTCTGCCAGCAGCGACATGAAGTGTCCCATCTGGACCAGGACCAGGATCAGAAAGATCACCCCTGTCCTGGGGAGTAATGACACCACTGCCAGCAACGACGCGATCAACTGGGATTCCATTACCAACAACCTGCAGAGCGGGGCGGCCATCATCAAAAACTATCTTGGCTGGATCAGCACTTATGGTGACATGATCATCTGCCTGCTATGCTATATTCCCATCGATAACAACCTGCTGGACCGGTTCATAGATGCTGTTGACGACCTGATCTCGTTTGCTACTATCATCAGTGACCTGCTGTCCTGGATAGACACCACCACTGACTTGATCTTCTGGATCCCCACCATCACCAGCAGCTCCCTGCTTGCCTGGATGAACCCAGTCAATGAGTTTGTGACCTGGATTACCACCAACAGCACTATAGAGCTTCTTTACGTGATCTGTAACCCCACCGCCATCAGCTGGATCGGCTTCTTCAGTGACAGGCTCACCTGGATCGCCATCACACTCCAGCTTCTGACGTGGGTTATGCCAAGGGGGATAGTGACCAGCATCACCGGACCGATGGACTATATTAACTCGGTCAGACAGTTCCTGGGACGGGTCACCGTTGCCATCCTAATTGTCAATATCCCCGAGATTAAAGGTGTCATTACCATCATCGCCAGTATACTATGGGTATTCACCACCAACCTGTATGTATGAACACTGGAAAAGATGAATAAACATTTTTATTAGACAAATATTCCAATAGTTGTAATTATTGTTATAATAGACAAAGTAGGGAATTTATTATAAATCAGTGTTTTATATGTCAGTGAGAAACAAAAATATCTCGGAGTAAGGTGCCCCAAATGTATGAAGAGCCGCAGTTGAATATGGTTTCACATAACTACAACTCCCAGCATGCCCAGACAGCCAATAGCACTGCTCAGCCTCTGATTGGTGGAGCACTTTGTCGTACGGTAATAACTCAACTAACCCCTTCCCACAGAATGCCTTATATAAACGGCCGATTGGGCAGGTCCTTCGCGCATTCCGCCGTTTATAAAAGGCATTCAGTTAACCCGGCGATGCGCGGCATCGCATGGGTTAGCTGGCAGAAGTCCCGCTGTTACCAGCAGGAGACAACTTCTGCAAGCCTCCCCCAGGACCATCTGTGGATGGTCCTAGTCAGCAATCCCTGTGATTGGTCCCTGTGGACCAATCACAGTGTGTCAGCTGACTGGGGGGGGGGTGTCTCAGCTGACTGGGGGGGGGGGGGGGGTTTAAAGTTCATTTCCCTCAGTCTGCCCGTTCCTAGAAGTCGGGCAGAGCGGGGGATGATGAGTGCTGTGGGGGGGGGGGGGGTGATGGGGTGGCCCACGGCACATACCTGGGACCGGCGGCAGGCACAAGTGGAGGAGGCAGCTGTGGCATCAGATGCAGCAGTGAAGATCGCTGTAATGTGATCTTCACTGTTGCTTCTAGGAGTTTTAAAACTACAACTCACAGCATGCCCAGCCTTTGGCTGTCTGGGCATGCTGGGAGTTGTAGTTTTGCAACATCTGGAGGGCCACAGTTTGGAGACCACTGTGCACTGGTCTCCAATCTGTGCTCTTCCAGATGTTACAGAACTACAACTTTCAGCATGCCTAGACTGTCTGGGCATGCTTGGAGTTGTAGTTTTGCAACAACTGGAGGCACACTAGTTGGGAAGCATTGTCTGTTTCCTAACTCAGTGTTTCCCAACCTGTTTGCCTCCAGCTGTTGCAAAACTATAACTCCCAGCATGCACTGACAGACCATGCATGCTGGGAGTTGTAGTTTAGCAACAGCTGGAGACACATGGGTTGCGAAACACTGAGTTAAGTAACAAACTGTGTTTTGCAACCAGTGTGCCTCCAGCTGTTGCATAACTACAACCCCCAGCATGATCGGACAGCCAAAGGGCATGCTGGGAGTTGTAGTTTTGCCCGTCCCCCATGTGAATGTACATTCACATGGGCAGGTGTTTACAGCAAGTTTCCTTGCTGTAAACCCCTGCCCTTGTTACATAAACCCCTGCCCTTATTATGTACCTTGAGGGGTGTAGTTTCCAAAATAGTATGCCATGTGGGGGCTTTTCAGCTGTTCTGGCACCACAGGGGCTTCCTAAATGTGACATGCCCCCCAAAAATCCTTTCAGAAAAACTCACTCTGCAAAAACCCATTGTCGCTCCTTCCCTTCTGAGCCCTCTACTGCGCCCTCCGAACACTTGACATACACATATGAGGTATTTCCTTACTCGAGAGAAATTGGGTTACACATTTGGGGGGATTTCTCTCCTTTTACCCCTTGTTAAAATTCAAACACTGGGTCTACAAGAACAGGTTAGTGTAAAAAATTGAGATTTTGAATTTTCTCCTTCACTTTGCTGCTATTCCTGTGAAACACCTAAAGGGTAAACAAACATTCTGAATGTCATTTTGAATACTTAGAGGGGTGCAGTTTTTATAATGGGGTCATTTGTGGGGTATTTCTAATATGAAGACCCTTCATATCCACTTCAAAACTGACATGGTCTGTGAAAAATTCCGATTTTGAAAATTTTGTGAAAAACTGGAAAATTGATGCTGAACTCTGAAGCCCTCTCATGTCTTCCAAAGTAAAAACATGTCAACTTTATGATGAAAACATATTATATTGTATATAATATAATAATATAAAGATATCTCCCGTATGATGCAAACATAAAGTAGACATATTGTATATGTGAATCAATATATAATTTATTTGAGATGCCTATTTTCCTTACAAGCAGAGAGCTTCAAAGTTAGAAAAATGCAAACTTTTCTAATTTTTCATAAAATTTTTGAATTTTTCACAAAGAAATGATGCAAGAATCGACAAAAATTTACAACTAGGATAAAGTTGAATTTGTCACGAAAAAACAATCTCTGAATCAAATTCATAAGTACAAGCATCCCAGAGTAATTAATGCTTAACCTCTTAAGGACTCAGGGCGTAGCCCGGTGTGAAAAACGGGGTCACACCGTGTCGGTCCCGGCTGCTAATCATAGCCGGGACCCTGGGCTAACAGCGCGCAGCATCGATCGTTGTGCCACACGCTGTTAACCCTTCAGACGCGGCGATCAAAATTGAAGCCGCGTCTGAAAATTAAAGTAAACGCTTCCCGGCAGCACACTAGGGCTGATCGGGACATCGCGATAAAATTGCTATGTTCCGATCAGCTGGGACGCAGGCGGAGGTCTCCTTACCTCTCTCCGCGGCGTCCGATCGTCGATTGATTGCTCCAAGCCTGAGCTACAGGCTTGAGCAATCGAGCCCCTATCTCACTGATCCGTGCAAAGCTATGGCTTTGCAGGGATCTGCATAGGAGATCAGTGTGTGCAGTGTTATAGGTCCCTATGGGAGCTATAACACTGTAAAAAAAAGTGAAAAAAAGAAGTTAACAAAGGTCATTTAAAAGGGGTACTCTGGTGAAAATCTTTTTTCTTTTAAATCAACTGGTGGCAGAAAGTTAAACATATTTGTAAATTACTTCTATTAAAAAAATCTTAATCCTTCCAGTACTTATTAGCTGCTGAATGCTACAGAGGAAATTCCTTTTTTTTGGAACACTGATGACATCATGAAGACAGTGCTCTCTGCTGACATCTGTGTCCGTTTTAGCAACCATGCTGCCTTGCAGTGCTGGAGACTTGGATTCAAATCCCACTAAGGACAACAATAAATAAAGTGTTATTATTATTATAATAACGTCAGCAGAGAGAACTGTGCTCGTGATGTCATCAGGAAGTACAGGAAGGATTAAAAAAAATTTAAAAGTAGTAATTTACAAATATGTTTAACTTTCTGCCACCAGTTGATTTAAAAGAAAAAAGGTTTTCACCAGAGTACCCCTTTAACTCCTTCCCTAATAAAAGTTTGACCCCTTTTCCCATAAAAAAAAACGAAATAAACATATGTGGTATCGCTGCGTGCGAAAATGTCCGAACTATAAAAATATATTGTTAATTAAATCGCTCGTTCAATGGCTTACACGCAAAAAATATTCCAAAGTCCAAAATAGTGTATTTTTGGTCACTTCTTATATCATGAAAAAATTAATACAAACATGGTACCGATAAAAACTTCAGAACACGGCGCAAAAAATGAGTCCTCATACCGGCCTGTATGCAGAAAACTAAAAAAGTTATAGGGGTTAGAAGATGAGAATTTTTAACATATAAATTTTCCTGCATGATGTAGTTATGATTTTTTTCCGAAGTAATACAATATCCAACCTATATAAGTAGGGTATCATTTTAACCGTATGGACCTACAGAATAAAAATGATGTGTTATTTTTACCAAAAAATGCACTGCGTAGAAACGGAA
The DNA here is from genome assembly GCF_029499605.1 of Hyla sarda. Classification (NCBI taxonomy): domain Eukaryota; kingdom Metazoa; phylum Chordata; class Amphibia; order Anura; family Hylidae; genus Hyla; species Hyla sarda. The sequence continues at coordinate 78,134,956 of NC_079196.1, read as the reverse complement.
GCCCCCAAAATTTACAAAAGGAAATTTTTTCTTCAATTTTGTCGCACAATGATTTCGCCGTTTCGCCGTGGATTTTTTGGTAACATAACTAATGTCACTGCATAGTAGAATTGGTGGCACAAAAAATTGAATAGGTGCAAAATTGAAAGTGTTATGATTTTTAGAAGGTGATGAGGAAAAAATGAAAATGCAAAAACGGAAAAATGCTGAGTCCTTAAGGGGTTAAAGTGACAGTGGTCAGATCTGCAAAAAATGCTCTGGTCCTTAACCCCTTCAGGACGGAGCCCATTTTGGCCTTAAGGACCGGAGCATTTTTTGCACATCTGACCACTGTCACTTTAAACATTAATAACTCTGGAATGCTTTTAGTTATCCTTCTGATTCCGAGATTGTTTTTCGTGACATATTCTACTTTAACATAGTGGTAAATTTTTGTCCATACTTGCATCCTTTCTTGGTGAAAAATCCGTAAATTTGATGAAAAATTTGAAAATTTAGCATTTTTCTAACTTTGAAGCTCTCTGCTTGTAAGGAAAATGGATATTACGAATACATTTTTTTTGGTTCACATATACAATATGTCTACTTTATGTTTGCATCATAAAATTGACATGTTTTTACTTTTGGAAGACACCAGAGGGCTTCAACGGTCAGCAGCAATTTTCCGATTTTTCACAAAATTTTCAAACTCAGTATTTTTCAGGGACCAGTTCAGGTTTGAAGTGGATTTGAAGGGTCTTCATATTAGAAATACCCCATAAATGACCCCATTATAAAAACTACACCCCCCAAAGTATTCAAAATGACATTCAGTCAGCGTTTTAACCCTTTAGGTGTTTCACACGAATAGCAGCAAAGTGAAGGAGAAAATTCACAATCTTCATTTTTTACACTCACATGTTCTTGTAGACCCAATTTTTGAATTTTTACAAGGGGTAAAAGGACAAAATGTTTACTTGTATTTGTAGCCCAATTTCTCTCGAGTAAGCACATACCTCATATGTCTAAGTGTTCGGCGGGCGCAGTAGAGGGCTCAGAAGGGAAGGAGCGACAAGGGGATTTTGGAGAGTACGTTTTTCTGAAATGGTTTTTGGGGGGCATGTTACCTTTAGGAAGCCCTTATGGTGCCAGAACAGCAAAAAAAAAAACACATGGCATACCATTTTGGAAACTAGACCCCTCGGGGAATGTAACATGGGATAAAGTGAACCTTAATACCCCACAGGTGTTTCACGACTTTTGCAAATGTAAAAAAAAAAAAATAAATTTTACCTAAAATGCTTGTTTTCCCAAAAAATTTTTATTTTTAAAAAGGGTAATAGCAGAAAATACCCCTAAAAGTTTGAAGCCCAATTTCTCCCGATTCAGAAAACACCCCATATGGGGGTGAAAAGTGCTCTGCTGGCGCACTACAGGTCTCGGAAGAGAAGGAGTCACATTTGGCTTTTTGAACGCAAATTTTTCTCTGTGGGCATGCCGCATTTAGGAAGCCCCTATGGTGCCAGGACAGCAAAAAAAAAACACATGGCATACCATTTTGGAAACTAGACCCCTCGGGGAACATAACAAGGGGTTAAGTGAACCTTTATACCCCACAGGTGTTTCACAACTTTTGCATATGTAAAAAAAAAAAATTTTTTTTACCTAAAATGCTTGTTTTCCCAAAAATGTTACATTTTTAAAAAGGGTAAAAGCAGAAAATACCCCCCAAAATTTGTAACACAATTTCTCCCGAGTACGGCGATACCCCATATGTGACCCTTAACTGTTGCCTTGAAATACGACAGGCCTCCAAAGTGAGAGCGCCATGCGCATTTGAGGCCTAAATTAGGGATTGCATAGGGGTGGACATAGGGGTATTCTACGCCAGTGATTCCCAAACAGGGTGCCTCCAGCTGTTGCAAAACTCCCAGCATGCCTGGACAGTCAAAGGCTGTCCGACAATACTGGTAGTTGTTTTGCAACAGCTGGAGGCTCCGTTCTGGAAACAGTGGCGTACCAGACGTTTTTCATTTTTATTGGGGAGGGGAGGGGGGATGTGTAGGGGTATGTGTATATGTAGTGTTTTTTACTTTTTATTTTATTTTTTGTGTTAGTGTAGTGTAGTGTTTTTAGGGTACAGTCGCACGGGCGGGGGTTCACAGTAGTTTCTCGCTGGCAATTTGAGCTGCAGCAGAAAGTTTGCGGCAGCTCAAATTTGCAGCCAGATACTTACTGTAATCCTCCGCCCATGTGAGTGTACCCTGTACGTTCACATTGGGGAGACATCCAGCTGTTGCATAACTACAACTCCCAGCATGCCCGTTGGCTGTTGGTGACTGCTGAGAGTTGCAGTTTTGCAACAACTGTAGGCACACTGGTTATGTATCACTGAGTTTGTGACCTAACTCAGTGTTTCACAACCAGTGTGCCTCCAGCTGTTGCAAAACTACAACTCCCAGCATGTACGGTGCATGGTGTACGGTGACTGCTGAGAGTTGTAGTTTGCAACAGCTGGAGGCACACCGGTCGTGAAACACTGAGTTAGGTAAAAAAAAACTCTGAGTTTCCCAACCAGTGTGCCTTCAGCTGTTGCAAAACTACAACTCTCAGCAGTCACCGACAGCCAACGGGCATGCTGGGAGTTGTAGTTATGCAACCAGCAGATGCACCACTACAACTCCCAGCATGCACTTTAGCTGTTTGTGCAAGCTGGGAGTTGTAGTTATACAACAGCTGAAGGTACACTTTTCCATAGAAAGAATGTGCCTCCAGCTGTTGCAAAACCATAAGTCCCAGCATGCCCATAAGGGAATGCTGGGAGTTGTGGTGGTCTGCCTCCTGCTGTTGCATAACTACAGCTCCCAGCATGCCCTTTTTGCAGGCTGGGAGCTGTTGCTAAGCAACAGCAGGAGGCTGTCACTCACCTCCAACGATCCAGACGCTGCAGGTCAGTCCCGCCGCCGCCGCTGCTCCTGGGGCCACGATCCCAACATTAACGCCGGGGATCGGGGTCCCCAGCACCCGGGGTGCCCGTCCCGCACCCGCTCACGTCCTCCAGAAGAGGGGCGGAGCGGGTGCGGGAGTGACACCCGCAGCAGGCGCCCTGATTGGTCGGCCGGTAATCCGGCCGACGAATCAGGGCGATCGTGAGGTGGCACCAGTGCCACCTCACCCCTGCAGGCTCTGGCTGTTCGGGGCCGTCAGAGACGGCCCCGAACAGCCAGTAATTCCGGGTCATCGGGTCACTGGAGACCCGATTGACCCGGAATCGCCGCAGATCGCTGGACTGAATTGTCCAGCGATCTGCGGCGATCGACGACATGGGGGGGCATAATGACCCCCCTGGGCGATATGCCGGGATGCCTGCTGAACGATTTCAGCAGGCATCCGTCTCCGGTCCCCAACCGGCTAGCGGTGGGGGCCGGAATTCCCACGGGCGTATGGATACGCCTTCGGTCCTTAAGGACTCGGGATGCAGGGCGTATCCATATGCCCTATGTCCTGAAGAGGTTAAGGCCAAAATCACCTCGGTCCTTAAGGGGTTAAAATTATGAAATATGGTCATAAAAATATTAATTATGAAAAATTATCATTAGGCAGGTAGTACCCCCAAATTAGACAGGTAGTAGCCCCAAATTACACCCCCCCAGTAGACAGGTAGTACCCCCAAATTAGACCCCTCCCCCAGTAGACAGGTAGTACCCTCAGATTAGACCCCCCCCCAGTAGACAGGTAGTACCCCCAGATTAACACCCCCCCCCCCTCCCGCAGTAGGCAGGTAGTACCACCAGATTAACCCACAAGTAGGCAGGTAGTCCCCCCAGATGAACTCCCCAGTGGGCAGTTTGTACCCCCAGATTAGACCCCCCCCCCAGTAGGTAGGTAGAACCCCCTGATTAGACAACCCCCACCCCCGGCTGGTACCTTTTTAGTTGCCGGGGATTCAGGGCAGCACCTTCCCCTAGATAAGAGCAAGCACAGCTACACGCGTAATGATGCTCGGTCACGTCACACTCTCAGAATACCTAGGGCCGGCGTCAGAACGTAGGCCCTTGAGTTCTGGGAGCGTGACGTGACCGAGCGTCATTACGCGCGTAGCGGTGCTTGCTCTTATCCAGCCTGGCCCACAGGGTAAGCGGCTGAAATGGGATATTTCCTGGTTGACAAATAGGCCAGTCCGGCCCGTGTTACTGTACAGGGCAGGAGGACGGCCCAGCCTGCGGCCCTGACAGGTATTATAAAGATATGCAGGTTCATGAACTATTTCTCCCGTGTCTATCTTCCGTCACAAAATAACGGCCGTTATTAATAACGGGCTATAACGGGTTAAAACGGCTATTAGAAAAACCCCATAGACTATGAAGGGATTTTCTAACGACAGTATAGGATTTTGTAACTGACGTTTTCAGCTGATTTTCAGAAGGAACTTCGTACGGATGTTTAAAAACTGAGAATTTTGTAGGGTGGAAGAAGCCTCACAAACACAATGATATATATAAATGAATATCAATTAGATATCATTAGTAAGAAAGCATTACAAGCTTATTAGTTAATTGACTATAGTAGAACAATACATGTGAGTAGGAAGTAACTTGTTACAACATAAGCTACTTTGGTTCGGATATCGTATACAGACTATCTAGAGCAGTGATTTCCAACTGGGGTGCCGCGGGATTTTGAAGGCAAATATTTTATTTTTTTATTCACCAGCCTGGCCTGCGCGTCTGAAATTTATGGCGCCGCAGGGGGGAAGGGAAGTATGTGTGCGCTTTGCTGTGCGTGCACACATATCGCAACCCCCTGCATTCCTCTCACCCTGCGGCCCAGTGAGTGAGTGCACTGGCGGTGCTCTGCCGGATTACCGTGCCGGTGTAGTGCCCCGTGCCCCAGCATCCCCCTCCCCCCCTAGCGGCCCAGTGAGTGAGTGCACTGGCGGTGCTCTGCCGGATTACCGTGCCGGTGTAATGACCCGTGCCCCAGCGTCCACCCCCCTCCCATTCCCAGCGTCCCAGTGAGTGAGTGCACTGGCGGTGCTCTGCCGGATTACCGTGCCGGTGTAGTGACCCGTGCCCCAGCATCCCCCTCCCCCCCAGCGGCCCAGTGAGTGAGTGCACTGGCGGTGCTCTGCCGGATTACCGTGCCGGTGTAATGACCCGTGCCCCAGCGTCCCCCTCCGCCCCCCCAGCGTCCCAGTGAGTGAGTGCCCTGTCGGAGCCCTGAGTCGCTGCCCTGCCGGAGAGGGGAGGAAGGTGGAAGCTGCGCCTGATTACTGTGCCAGTGTAGTGAAGAAAAATGGCAAAAGGTACTGTACCCTTTCGTACCCTCTGTTACCCCTTCTTAACCCCGTCCACCCCCCCCTCACCCCTGTCATCCATGTCCACCCCCTGTCTATCCCTGTCACCCATGTCCACCCCTCCCTGTCCACCCCCCTGTAACACATGTCCACCCCCCTATTCACCCCTCTATCCCTTTGTCACCCCTCTTTTATCCCCCTTGTCATCCTTGTCCTCCCCTGTTATCCCTGTTCACCCCCATATCTCCCGTGTCCACCATCCTGTCATCCATGTCCACCTTGGCCACCTCTGTCCATTCCTCTGCAACACATGTCCCCCCCCCCCCATCCACCCCTCTGACCACCCCCCAGTCTACATCTGTCACCATTGTCCCTCCACCCTAATCACCCCTCTGTCCCTCCTGTCATCCATGTCCACCTTGGCCATCCCCCCTCTGTCACCGATGTACACTCCTCTACCCCCCCATTCCATAGACTTGCATACGGGGGGCGGGGGGTGACATCACACGGAGGCGGGGGGGGGGGGGGGGGGTGGTCTTCATACTTTGGCCCGTGGTCGCCACCCGGCTGTTTGTGAGCTGGCACCGCTGTGTGCAGCTCAAACAGGTGGGTGGCGAATACAAGATTGCGGGGGTCCCCAGCGGCGGGACCCCCATGGGGAGACATCATATCCCCTATCCTTTGGATAGGGTATAAGATGTCTCAGGGCCGGAGTACCCCTTTAAGATGTTAGCCGAGCTTTCTTACAATCTTACTGAGGAACCTTCTGACAATATTTTACCATTTCTTCTCACACTGTATGGTCACTGCAATTCTCTGTAAAGACGAGGTTACTCATTCCATTAACCCCTTAAGGACCCGGGCTTTTTCCGTTTTTTCATTTTCAATTTTTCCTCCTTAACTTAAAAAAATCATAACTCTAAAATTTTTACCTAAAATTCTATATGATGGCTTATTTTTTGCATCACTAATTCTTCTTTGTAATGACATTAGTCATTTTACCCAAACATCTACGGTGAAACGGGAAAAAAAATCAATGTGCGACAAAATTGATGAAAAAAAACCTCTATTTTGTAAGTTTTGGGGGCTTCCGTTTTTACGCAGTACATTTTTTGGCAAAAATTACACCTTATCTTTATTCTGTAGGTCCATACGGTTAAAATGATACCCTACTTGTATAGGTTTGATTTTGTATCACTTCAGAAAAAAATCCTGACTACATGCAGGAACATTTATACGTTTAAAATGGTCATCTTCTGACCCCTATAACTTTTTTATTTTTCTGTGTTCAGGGTGCTATGAGAGCTATTTTTTTTGCGCCGTGATCTGAAGTTTTTAGCTGTATCATTTTTGTTCTGATCAGACTTATTGATCACTTTTTATTCACTTTTTTGTGGTATAAAAAGTGATCAAAAATGCGCTATTTTGGACTTTGGAATTTTTTTGCGCATACGCCATTGAATGTGCGGTTTAAAAAGCAGTATATTTTTATAATTCGGACATTTCCGCACGCGATGATACCACATATGTTTATTTTTATTTACACTGTTTTTTTTATTCTTGGAAATGCCGGGTGATTCAAACTTTTATTAGGGGAAGGGATAATTGAAAGGGTTAATGATTTTTTTTTTTTACACTTTTCTTATGCAATATTATAGCTCCTACAGGGCAGGCTATAACATTGCATTAACTGATCTTTACCACTGATTGATGCATCTCCATAGGAATGGATCAATCAGTGTTTTCGGCGATTGGATGCTCAAGTCTGGATCTCAGGCTTGAAGCATTCATTCGGCGATCGGACAGCACAGGAGAAGGTAAGAAGACCTCCTCCTGTGCTACAGCTGTTCGGGATGCCGACATTATACCGCGATGATCCCGAACAGCTCCCTGAGCTAGCCGGGCACTTTTACTTTTGTTTTTAGCTGCGCGGCTCAGCTTTGAGCGCGTGGCTAAAGGGTTAATAGCGCGCGGCACTGCGCTGTTAGAGGCGGGTTCCGACTTCACTATGACGCCGGGCCCGCCGCGATATGATGCGGGGTCCTTAAGAGGTTAAAGTGGTACTCCAGTGGAAAACTAGATTTTTTTTTTAAATCAACTGGTGCCAGAAAGTTTAACAGATTTGTAAATTACTTCCATTTAAAAATCTTAATCCTTCCAGTACTTTTAAACTGCTGTATGCTCTAGAGGTATCTCTTTTCTTTTAGAATTTCCTTTCTGTCTGACCACAGTGCTCTCTGCTGACACATCTGTCCATGTCAGGAACTGTCCAGAGCAGGATAGGTTTGCTATTGGAATATGCTTCTGCTCCAGACAGTTCCTGACATGGACAGAGGTGTCAGGAGAGAGCACTGTGGTCAGACAGAAAGGAAATTCTAAAAGAAAAGAACTTCCTCTGTAGTATTTTAGGCCCTGTCAGATTGAGACCTCCAGTGTCCTGGGGGCTCCCCTGCAGGGACTCAACCATTTCTAATCTGTATTTGCACTGTTATAATTTAGCAATCCGTTATTAGGTGTCTGTAGCTTTAAGTATGTTGCCTAGCAACCTCAGGCTTAGTCAGGGTATGTGAGAGTGGAGGACTGAGGGCTAGACTGAACATTTGTGTAAGGTGTGTGACGATCCGTCTTGGGGATTAGCTCTGGGATCGTCCTGGACTACGCCACAGGATGCGTTTCTTCTCAATAAACCAGCAAACAAACGCTTATAATGCAAATCTGGCACCTTGCCAGTTTTATTAGACAGGTTGCAGGGAAAGAAATAAACAAAAAGCAGGAACAATACAAAATCCTAGACCGTCTGGTCACTGACTAAACAGATCAGCTTGTCCTGACTAACAACCGCTGAGCTTCCCTCAGCCGGTTAAACATATGTCCCCTGCAACCTTCTACTCACAATGTCACTCTCTTTGAGCCCCTCATAGCTCGGGCTGTGTACTCCTCAGCAGGCTCTGTCTCTTCCCTACAGCCCACATGCTGTCTCCTAGGAAGAGCCCACATTAGACTGAGTCTCCATCTCATATACACACCTCCTTTCCCTCCTGCCTCATTACTTAAGAAGCAGGTGAGAGCTTCTGCAGGGCGAGCCAAGGAAATACACCCTTTCCTTGCCACACTGCCACAGGTGTTATATTATGTTATTACTTGTATGTAACTTTATTGTAAATCCTAAAGGGGATACAGACAACTCTATGATCCACAGCTGCCTGGCCAATGGGCTTTAGTTCAGCCTTCCCTTATAAAGGGTGGCATTTCCTGTGAGAGGAATAGAGGAGGAGTAAAGCAATTCATTCAGTTCAGAGCACAGAGTGGAGTTCAGAGTGAAGAATCCGCAGAGGAGTGAGAGCAAAGATGAGAGAGAGATAAGAAAAGCATGAAGTAACCCCAACTAATATTAAGCCTTTACTTCAGCTTTGATCAGAGAATTCCTAAAGGACAATTCTTTATCTTCCGGCGAAAAGCCACAAATCTACCGACACTTCAGTAAGTGACTTTAATCTCAAGCCTAATATAGCTAAAACTCCTAGTCCGGCCGTAAGAGCCAAGCATATATGCAATATCAAGTCCAGGCACTGCAAGCTGTGTGGTCCTCTAGAGACTGTCTGTTAAACCTTTGGGAGACTTTGGTTGAGCGCTGTGGAGATTGTACCACCTATCTTCAAGTTAGTAAAGCCTCCGTTAAACTGCAACCTAGTGTGGAGTCAATTCTTTCCTTGCTAGCCTGTGGGGAGACGGAGTTCCCCGGACCTGTAGTACCCCGGGAGATACCAAGACTACAGTGGCGTCACGCGACATTAAGGGTTAATACCATCTGACCCTGGGTTCATAAACCCCCCCACCCCACCAAGAACCAAGTAGCTAACCCCAGCGTAGTGGCGGTCGCGGGTTTCACTCGTGGTTACCACACGTTTTTGGCATCACGAACAGGATTCAGGTGTACGCCTTAACTATTCAGGCACTAAATCAAGTCCTTCCCCCAAGTCTGAACTGTGTACGGGACTGTGTCATAGAAAACAAATTGTCTGCCGAGGTGCAAATACAAGTGGTGGGGAAGGTGAAGTTTATTGCATTATTAGTCACGAGAAGTGTTCTCTAAAGTCAAAGAACCGCCATGTGTAAAGGAAAGACAGAAATGATGCTTCGCGCCAAAAACTTCCCAGTACCTGAAAGAGTTAAAGAGCTTCTGGAAAAGAGCGCCAAGGACTCCCGCCGAAGTCTTCGCCCCGCCCCTGGGCGGGGAAATAGTGTGGTTGTGTCCAGAGCCAAGTGGAACGGAAGAAGTCCAGCCCCTGTTGCCAAGGGGTTGGATGAAGAGGATACGCTGCTGTGCAACTTCCGGTCCCAGGCGCAGCTGATGACGCACTTCCGCCTGGCGGCCATTTTGGTGGAGACCTTCATAAAAGGGGAGGCATACAGCGGCCTCTTCAGTCTGCAGGAAGTACTACAGAGGAGAGCAAAGATGGCGGAGACCAAGAGCGACATGTGTGCTGAGAGTTCCAGGATGGAGTCCGAGGGTCGGAAGATTGCCACGGCGGCATCGGAGATGTTTCGGGAGCTGGCGGAGAAGTTGCAGCGACTGTCCCTCGGGGCCAACGAGGCCTACTGCCAAGTGCCGTTGCCGGAGGATGACGGCGAGTGGGCCGCAACGCCGCTCGGGAGTTCCAGAGACCCGTCGCCTGTGAGGTTGTCGCCCCATCACCGCACCTGGGGCCCGTGGGCAGAAATCCCGACGGAGTCGGGATTGAGTACCCCAGCGGAAGCTGATTTCTCCACTCCCTCTTCTAATAGCCCCGAAGCCAGCCCCGAGGCAAAGGTCCCACCACCTCCACAGGCCACGGCCGCCCAAGACCAGTCAGCCCCTCAGTCGGCCGAGCGCCCACCATCACCCCCGCTCCCTAGATGGTTGTTCGGGGATGAGCCAGCCATCATCAAGTATAAGTGGGAAAATATCCTTCCATTGCCTGGGAAATCCCTGCCTCCCATTCCTCCGGCCCGGTCAGAAAAAGCCCAAAGAGATGCCGAAGTGGCTGCCATACTAGAGCAGATGAGGGCGGAGAGGCTAGAGCGCTACGGGCCGAGGCGGCTATCGTTTGAGGAGAGGGAACGGCAGCAGCAAGATACCAAACAGCTAGAGTCATACTACATTCGCAGGCTCGAGCAACCTAAGGAAGGCGAGCCTCCCCTTGAGCGCAGGAGAGCTACAGTCATCAAGTTTGACCGCATCAGGGGCTGCGGCACTATAATGGACTGTCACCACGGAGGCACCCTCTTTGTGAACCGGAGGGCGGTGCAAAGACACTATCTGCCTCCTGAAAAGCACTCTCTAAAACCTGGGGAAATCGTTGAGTACACCCCTGTGACAGGGGCGGATCCAGAGTCGAGTCTCGGGAGGGGCACTATTAGAGTATTTTGTGTTGGCGGACAGAAAATAAGATTACGGAACTTACAATATTATTAAATGTATCATACAGTCCTAACCTTGTTTAAGACTTAGGCCATGTTCATATGTCAGAATAATAATCAAATATACCAATTGCCACAGAATGGGAAAGTGCTAAAGAGGTTTTTACCATTTAAAACTACAGCTCCCAGTATGACCTAAGTAGTGGTAAGGGGATGCTGGGAGTTGTTGTTTTACCCATCATTACTGCAGAACTTACAAGTGACTCCAGCTCTGATGGGACACACACAGGAGGATACAGAATGATATCAGTGACTACAGGTGACGTCTTCTCTATAGTCTTCTCTTATCTAATTCAGATGTACATACCACCGGGACTTGTTCCAGCAAAATCTTTGCAGAACTTGACGCCCAGATAGCTCCTCACTACGATTCTGATCCTCTATATGAAAATAATAATTATAAACCTGCCAGACACTGTATTCTTCGAATATAATACTGGCACATACCTTCTGAATATAATTCTGACACACTGTATCCCCTGAACAAACAACACACTGTACCCTCTGAATATAATAACGCCACACACCGTACCCTCTGAATATAATACTATCATACACTGCACCCTCTGAATATAATACTACCACACACTGTGCCCTCTAAATTTAATACTACCACACACTGCACTCTCTGAATATAATACTACCACACACTGCACTCTCTGAATATAATACTACCACACACTGCACTCTCTGAATATAATACTACCACACACTGCACTCTCTGAATATAATACTACCACACACTGTACCCTCTGAATATAATACTACCACACACTGCACCCTCTGAATATAATACTACCACACACTGTAACCTCTGAATATAATACTACCACACACTGTAACCTCTGAATATAATACTACCACACTGCACTCTCTGAATATAATACTACCACACACTGTAACCTCTGAATATAATACTACGACACACTGTGCTCTCTGAATATAATACTACCACACATTGCACTCTCTGAATATAATACTACCACACACTGCACTCTCTGAATATAACTTGCTGTGCAGTGCACCCTCTGAATAAAATACCCTAATGTATTGTTGCCCATAAAAAAAAATGTACCACCCCAGAAAATCCTCATAATCTACAATATATTTCTGAAATGCAGAACACTCTGTGCCTTCACATATAGTAATAATGCCCCATCTTGTGCCCCTACATATAATAATTATGAACCGTCCTGTTCCCCCCCACATAATAATGCCCTGTGCCCCTAACATATATTGCCCCCTGTGCTGTGCCCTTCACATATAATTCCCCCATCATGCGCTCACATATAATGCCCCCATCATGTGCCCCTCACATATAATGCCCCCCGTGCTGTGCCCCTCACATATAATGTCCCCTTTGCTGTTCCCCTCACATATAATGCCCCCCGTGCTGTGCCCCTCACAAATAATGCTCCTGTTATATGTACCACACATATAAGGCCCCCTGTGCTGTGCCCTTCACATATAATGCCCCCGTTCTTTGCCCCTCACATATAATGCCCCGATCATGTGCCCCTCATATATAATGCCCCCATCATGCACCCCTCACATATAATGCCCCCATCATGCACCCCTCACATATAATGCCCCCATTATGCGCCCCTCACATATAATGCCCCATGCTGTGCCCTTCACATATAATGCCCCCGTTCTTTGCCCCTCACATATAATGCCCCGATCATGTGCCCCTCATATATAATGCCCCCATCATGCACCCCTCACATATAATGCCCCCATCATGCACCCCTCACATATAATGCCCCCATTATGCGCCCCTCACATATAATGCCCCATGCTGTGCCCTTCACATATAATGCCCCTGTCATGCACCCTTCACATATAATGCCCCCTGCCCTGTCCCCTCAGGGGGCATTATATGTGAGGGGCACAGCACAGGGGGCATTATATGTTTGGGGCACATGACAGGAGCATTATATGTGAGGGGCACAGCACAGGGGGCATTATATGTGAGGGGTGCATGATGGCGCATTATATGTGAGGGGCACAGGATGGGGGCATTATATATGAGGGGCACAGGATGGGGGCATTGTATATGAGGGGCGCATGATGGGGGCATTATATGTGTGGGCACAGAACAGGGGGCATTATATGTGTGGGGCACAGCACAGGGGGAATTATATCATAATGCCCCCTGTACTGTGCCCCATACATATAATGCCCCCTGTGCTGTGCCCCTCACATATAATACCCCCTGTGCTGTGCCCCCCACACATATCATTTATATGTGTGGGAACAGCACAGGGGGCATTATATGTGAGGGGCACAGCACAGGGGGCCCCCCTGTCATGTGCTCTTCACATATAGTGCCCCCAGTGCTTTGCCTTGCAGCCCCTCACATAAAAAATTCCCCAAAGTTTTTTAATCCCCCTCCCCCCTCCTCCTGTACGATATAGTGCCCTTAACAGTGGCACATATTCTGTCCCCCAAATCCCCTGGGCCCTGAGCATACTCTTAGTACTTACAGTATGCTGGCCGCGGGGACGGGATTTCCGGGTGCCGGCGCGATGATGTGACGTCATCGCGCCGGCCTGCAGTGGATCGCGACCCCGCAGCTCACACGCTGTGTACTCACAGCCAGTGGCGTTGCTAGGGTTTGTGTCACCCGTTGCGGTAGAAAATGGTGTCGCCCCAACATGCTGGGAGTTGTAGTTTTGCAACAGCTATAGGCACCATGGTTGGGAAACTCTGACATAGATAGATAGGGAATATATATAGACCAGGGGTTCTCACCTATTTTTAGTGAGGGTCCGCTTATCCAGGTCTGCCATCCGGTAAAGGTCCAAGCTGTATGCTAATGCTTGGTGCACACCTAGCGGCCTCAGCGCCATGAAGGCAATAGCAAACTAACAACTGAAGTGTGGAGGATGTATAACCTGAATACTGCTGCACACTGTAACCACTGGATATAATACTGCCACACACTGGGCCCCTGAATATAATACTGCCACACACTGGGCCCCTGAATATAATACTGCCACACACTGTATACCCTGAATTTAATACTGCCACACACTGTACCCCTGAATATAATACTGCCACACACTGGGCCCCTGAATATAATATTGCCACACACTGTACCCCCTGAATATATTACTGCCACACACTGGGCCCCTGAATATATTACAGCCACACACTGGGCCCCTGAATATAATACTGCCACACACTGTGCCTCTGGTATATTACTGCCACACACTGTACCCCTGAATATAATACTGCCACACACTGGGCCCCTGAATATAATACTGCCACACACTGTACTCCCTGAATATAATATTGCCACCCACTGTACCCCCTGAATATATTACTGTCACACACTGGGCCCCTGAATATAATACTGCCACACACTGTAACTCTGGTATATTACTGCCACACACTGGGCCCCTGAATATAATACTGCCACACACTGTACCCCCGAATACTGGCACACACTGTACCCCTGAATATACTACTGCCACACACTGTATCCCTGAATATACTACCACATACTTTGCCCTGAATATAAACCTGCCACCCACTGTGCCCCTGGTATATTACTGCTACCCACTGTGCCCCTTAAAATAATACTGCCATTCACTGTGCCCCTGAAAATAATTCTGCCACTCACTGGGCCCGTTATATTACTGCCACACACTATTCCCCTGCAACATTACTTGCAGATGCTATGCTCTAAGGCTGACTAAAACAATGAAATGAAGCCACTGTGCATGTAGAATGAATGATGCCACTGTGACCCCAGAATTAATGATGCCAGTGACCACAGAATTAATGATGCCACTGTGACCACAGAATTAATGATGCCACTGTACCCACAGAATTAATGATGCCACTGTACCCACAGAATTAATGATGCCACTGTGTCCCACAGAATTAATGATGCCACTGTGTCCCACAGAAATAATGACACAACTGTATCCCCAGAATTAATGATGCCACTGTGCCCCACAGAATTAATGATGCCACTGTGCCTACAGAATTAATGATGCCACTGGGACCACAGAATAAGTGATGCCACTGTGATCACCGAATAAGTGATGCCACTGTACCCACAGAATTAATGATGCCACTGTACCCACAGAATTAATGACACAACTCTATCCCCAGAATTAATGATGCCACTGTGACCACAGAATTAATTATGCCACAGTACCCACAGAAATGATGATGCCACTGTGCCTCCAGAAGTAATGATGCCACTGTGCCTACAGAATTAAGGATGCCACTGTGTCCCACAAAATTAAGGATGCCACTGCGACCACAGAATTTATGATGCCACTGTGCCCACAGAATTTATGATGCCACTGTGCCCACAGAATTTATGATGCCACTATACCCACAGAATTAAGGATGCTACTGTGTCCCACAAAATTAAGGATGCCACTGTGACCACAGAATTTATGATGCCACTGTGCCCACAGAATTTATGATGCAACTGTGCCCACAGAATTAAGGATGCCACTATACCCACAGAATTAGAGATGCCACTGTGTTCCACAAAATTAATGATGCCACTGTGCCCCAGAATTAATGCCACTGTGCCCCCATATGAACTTTGCCACTGTAACTCTCCATCTGTTGTAAAACTACAACTCCCATCATGCACAGACAAAAGGTCATCATGGTAGCTGTAGTTCTACAATAACTGGAGAGTCACAGATGGGGGAACACAAATTTTTACCTGAGAGCTTAGGATCGCCGTCCCAGGTCCCGCACTGCTCCGCTGCTCTGGCCTCTTCTAGTCAGGCCTGGCCAGAGCAGATGATGCAGGCAGCTAATGGTGCTACCTGCATCATAGGAGAAGCGCAGGGCAGGGACACATCGCTCCCTCGCACCGGGCCGCGGCTATTCACTTGTATTGGCGTCTTAAAGACACAGCTACAAATGAATAAGGGGAGATCCAGCGGATGGTCCGAATGACTGGGGGACGCAGTCCGGATCTGGACCGTGGTCTGCCAGTTCAGTACCCCTGATATAGGACATAGATAAATGTTTCATAATCAGAGTGCCTCCAGCTGTTACAAAACTACAATCCCAGCATGCCTGGACAGCATTGTAGCTTTGCTTTGGAGACACCTTGGTTGGGAAACACTTATTTATGTCAGTGTTTCCCAACCCTCCAGCTGTTGCAAAACTACAACTCCCAGCATGCTAGGAGTTGTAGTTTTGCAAAAGCTGGGGGCACCTCTGGTGAGAAAGGGGGGGGGGGGGGTGAGCAGGGATTGTGCTGGGAAGGGGGGAGGGATGATGCTGGAAAAGGGTGGGCATGGATGGTGGGGGGTAGTTTATCTTACCTGCCTTAGAACACTGCTGGGCTCCTGTATCCTCCAGACACTTCCTGCTTGCTGGGGTCATGTGATGTTTTGGTGTCACATGACCCAAGCAGAGCAGTAGAAAGCTGCCAATCAGGGGGAAGAGAAGCCGAGTAAGTGCCGATAACTCCACAGACACGCTGTGTGCACGCTCCCTCTGCACTGCAGACTGAGTATACAAATATAGCTTGTGACAGGGATGAGCGCTGGGACAGGGTGTCACCCCACCACCCCACCATTCTAGGGGGCAGCAATCTCGGGGGGTGGGGGGGGATAATTGCCCCGTTGTACCCCCCCCCCCCCCCTGGATCCGCCACTGCATGGGTCAGGGGTGTGGAAATTAAAAAAGAACTACTTGTCCAAGGGACTAAAGCGGAACACAATCTACTTGTCCCTCAGGAAAATCCACTTGTCCCGATTCATAAAATAATTTCAACCAAAATAGTCTGATCCCCCCCCCACTAGACCACCAGGGATGGATATAAGATCCTTTAGACACTGCTGACAGCGGTGATCTAATGGGTTAATAGGTGATCGCAGTATGTCAGACTATTAGTGGCGGGAGAGCTGTAGCGCCTCTTACACCCGAGACAAGACCAGATAAGTCTAGATGTAACTTTTTGATCACCTTATAAAAAATTTCTCACATGAAGTGACCAAAAATGAGCAATTCTGGACTATTCTTTACATTTACACCGTTCACCATACGGTTTAATTAACATTATATTTTAATAGTCTGGACATTTCCACATGCAGCGATACCACTTATGTTTATTTTTCTACATTATTTTTATTTAAAGAAAATTGGAAACTTATTAGGAAAGGGGCTTATTCACATATATACGCACTTTTTAAAATATTTTAATCACTATTTTTCAGTCTCAATAGGGACTTATGTGTTACTGGGGGGGGGGGGGGGGGTGTTCTGCTTCTCCAGTTTATGTGGTGCATTTTGTGTCAGAAAATGCTGGAAGTTGCATTTAATTACTAGATAACTACAACTCCCAGCATGCCCTGATACAGCCTATGGTTGTGTGGGTGTTGCAGCATGTTCCACTGTATAGTAGGACAGTTAAGGTTATTGTAGGACATGCTGGGAGTTGTAGTTTTGGTTTGTGTCAGCTGCAGAGCCATAGGCTGTGTCAAGGAATAATGGGAATTGCAGTTAGTAACTACAACACCCAGCATGCCCTGATGCAGCCTATGGCTCTGCAGCTGACCCGAACCAAAACTACAACTCCCAGCATGTTACACTTTATAGTTCTACAGTTTAGGTTATGGTGTAACATGCTGGGAGTTGTAGTTTTGGTTCGGGCGTGTTTGTGTGCATCCGTGGGGCTCTTGGTTGACGGGTGAGTATGAAGGGGGCGGGATTCTGGGGGTGCAATATAGTGCGGGTGCCACTGAAAATAAATAAAATTAGATGGCACAACTGCCCTAATGCCCGACGTGACAGTCCGCTCCTATACAAAACATTCATGCATACACATATCATACATACACCAGCCACTGCCCCCATATCCCCATACACAACCCCCGCCACTGCCCCCCCCCCCCACATCATACATTACATACACACATACACTCACACCATACATATACACCATACATATGCACACATCATACATAGGCCTGCTGCTGCTGCCCCCCCACATATCATACATTACATTACATACACATCACACAGACAGACATCATACACACATTACATACACATCACAAACAGACATCATACACACATTATACATTACATACACATCACACACAGACAGACATCATACACACATCACACATACATCACAGACAGACATCATACACACATCACACATACACTCACACCATACATATACACCATACATATGCACACATCATACATAGGCCTGCTGCTGCTGCCCCCCCACATATCATACATTACATTACATACACATCACACAGACAGACATCATACACACATTACATACACATCACAAACAGACATCATACACACATTATACATTACATACACATCACACACAGACAGACATCATACACACATCACACATACACTCACACCATACATATACACCATACACACATCACACATTACATACACATCACACACAGACAGACATCATACACACATCACACATACACTCACACCATATATATACACCATACACACATTATACATTACATACACATCACACACAGACAGACATCATACACACATCACACATACACTCACACCATACATATACACCATACACACATCACACATTACATACACATCACACACAGACAGACATCATACACACATCACACATACACTCACACCATACATATACACCAGTGTTTCCCAACCAGGGTCCCTCCAGCTGTTGCAAAACTACAACTCCCAGCATGCCCAGGGCATGCTGGGAGTTGTAGTTTTGCAACAGCTGGAGGAACCCTGGTTGGGTAACACTGATATACACCATACATATGCACACATCATACATACACCTGCCGCTGCCCCCCCATCATACATTACATACACACATCACACATACACTCACACCATACATATACAACCACCCTTCCTGCCGCCGCCTGCATTCTCGGCCTCCTCACCTGATCCGGCCATGAGTGGACATCAGAGCTGTAGTCACCGCCGGTGTGAGGTGAGATTTCCGTCCTCCCCCTCCCCCCTGCTCTGTGTTTTCCCCGTGCAAACTAGCAACCTCCCCGTGGTGGATTAGGTCCTGGGGAGACAGATCAGGGGGAGGGGGAGGGATAGAGCTGTGCACGGAGCTGTCTACATCCTTTCTCTCACCCTGCTGTGTCTTCTGAGCTCCGTCCATCCTCCGGGAGGGGAGATAAGTGGACTCTATGTCAGCTGGAGGCCACCGCCCCCTCCATACACTCTGAGTGCCGGTGTGAGACTTCCATCGGCTCCAGCGCCTTACACCGACATTAAAGAAAAATAAGGGGGAAGTCTGTCTGTCCCTGCTCGCCCGATACAGGGCTAAATCTATGAACAATTCACCTGCCCGGCGCCCAAAACTACTTGTCCCGGGCGTCGGGCGATAGGATTTCCACATCCCTGATGGGTACACTATGTACCCCAGTATGCTATACAGCTGGCGTAGGTAAGTAGTGATGCTCTGCACCCTGTATACGCTATATATCACTCCTCACCTCCTTACACTCTGGACTGGGCCCTCTGCATCTGACCCATGGAGTGGTACCTGAAGGCAGTAAAAAAAATTGCCACAGGATCCAAAAATGATTGTTACCACACACCAGCAAAAACGCAAGAAAAAGAACACAAGAAAAACTGAAAAAATGCAGGAAAAAGCTGTGACCGTTCTTCTGGCGTTTTTGCTGGTGAACAAAAAACCTCAATGGAATCCAAGCCTCAAAGCAATAGAACAAAATCCCTATGTCCACTTTTCCTGTGAGGTGCAGCTCAGGTGTACTCTGTGTGGAGATTTAGAACTTTGCACAAAATTTATCATGTGCCTTGCAATTGCACCAAATTTAGACCAACCAAAACAATCTACAAAAAACATGTACCTACAACAATGATAAATTTCCCCCAATGTATATGTGTGATTGTGTCTATGTAGCAGAGCCGAGTGTGTGATTGTGTATATGTAGTAGAGCTGAGTGTGTGATTTTGTAAATGCAGCAGAGCTGAGTGAGTGATCAGGTGTATGTAGCCAAGTTGAGTGTGTGCGTGGTCATGCTTATACATAATCACACATTCAGCTCTGCTCCATACACATGTCGCACACATGTTCTCCTCACATTTTCAAAGATCTCTTGTGCTGCTTTGAAAATATGTGAAAATTCATTTTCGCACCCCCAATTTTTTTTTTGCAGCCACTTTGGATTTTTTTTTTGCGCCAAATTTTACATCACAGAAAATTCTGGCGGAAACATCTCACAAAATATTCCATGGTTACTAGTGCCCAATGATAACTGTATAAATAAAACATTTCTGAGCTTAAATGTGAGTGCAGGTGCAGTGACCAATAAAAAAAAAAATAATAATAATAATTATATATATATATTTATTTATTTTTTTTAATGCCATTTTCAATAATAGTTTTTTTTTTTTTTTTTTTATAATTACTTAAATAACATCTTTTCCCACAAAAACAAAGAAAAAAAACCCCCAAAAACAGTAAAACTGCAACACAATTTCTGTGATTTCCGGTATGAAATTTTTTATGTAAACTGGACTCTCACCCCTTTGAAAATATCATAGTTATATAGTTAGTACGGTCGAAAAAAGACATATGTCCATCAAGTTCAACCAGGGAATTGAAGGGTAGGGGTGTGGCGCGATATTGGGGAAGGGATGGGATTTTATATTTCTTCATAAGCATTAATGTTATTTTGTTCCAGGAATGTATCTAATCCTGTTTTAAAGCTGTTAATTTTTCCTGCTGTGACCAGTTCCTGAGGTAGACTGTTCCATAAGTTCACAGTTCTTATGGTAAAGAAGGCGTGTCGCCCCTTGAGACTAAACCTTTTCTTCTCCAGACGGAGGGAGTGCCCCCTCGTCCTTTGGGGGGGGGGGGGGTTTAACCTGGAACAGTTTTTCTCCATATTTTTTGTATGGGCCATTAATATACTTATATACGTTTATCATATCCCCCCTTAAACGTCTCTTCTCAAGACTAAACAATTGTAATTCCTTTAATCGCTCCTCATAGCTAAGATGTTCCATGCCCCATATTAGTTTAGTCGCGCGTCTCTGCACCCTTTCCAGCTCCACAGTGTCCCTTTTATGGACAGGTGACCAAAACTGAACAGCATATTCCAGGTGAGGCCGTACCAATGCTTTATAAAGGGGGAGTATTATGTCCCTGTCCCTTGAGTCCATGCCTCTTTTGATACATGACAATATCCTGCTGGCTTTGGAAGCAGCAGCCTGACATTGCATGCTATTCTGTAGTCTGTGATCTACAAGTACACCCAGATCCTTCTCTACCAGTGACTCTGACAGTTTAATCCCCCCTAAGACATACGACGCATGCAGGTTATTAGTACCCAGATGCATAACTTTACATTTATCCACATTGAACCTCATTTGCCAAGTGGAGGCCCAGACACTTAGTCTATCCAAGTCATCTTGTAACTTATGCACATCCTCTATAGACTGTACCGTGCTACAAAGCTTTGTGTCATCTGCAAAGATAGAAAAAGAGCTGTTAATACCATCCTCTATATCATTGATAAATAAATTAAACAACAGCGGTCCCAGTACAGAACCTTGGGGTACACCACTAATTACCGAGGACCAATCAGAGTACGAATCATTGACCACCACTCTCTGGGTACGATCCATGAGCCAGTGTTCAATCCAGTTACAAACTAAAATTTCCAAACCCAAAGACCTTAACTTACCTGTCAGACGTCTGTGAGGGACAGTATCAAACGCTTTAGCAAAATCCAGAAACACTATATCCACAGCCATTCCTCTGTCAAGGCTTCTACTCACCTCTTCATAAAAGCAAATTAGATTGGTTTGACAACTTCTATCCTTAGTAAACCCATGCTGGCTATCACTTATAATACAATTATCCCCTATGTATTCCTGTATGTAATCCCGTATAAATCCTTCAAACAATTTACCCACAATGCATGTTAGACTTACCGGTCAATAGTTTCCTGGAGAAGACCTAGTGCCCATCATGTAAAGCAGAAAATATACGTGGACACGCCCACTTTTACAAAACTGACGTGAACGGTGTAAACCGCGGCACAAAGCTCTTTGAAATGTGTTCAATATTTTTTGCGCCAAAATTTTGGCGCAAAATTGATTTTTTTGTGCCGCTAAATTCTTTGAGAATCTACCCTCTGTGTACTTTATAAATATTTATAATTTTACTATTGTGCAGAGTTTTGTTCGGCGCACACTGCTGCTCCAGCACTTCTAGCTATGTGAGCAGTGCCATGGAGGTAGAGAAGGCGTGCACGGTAGAGCCAGGGGGGGAGGGGGTTATATATTTGCGCAAAATTTATCAAACGACGTGCACAACTTTTGTAAATTGTGTAAAGGGGCAGATCTGTGTCTACAACAGACCCTAATGAGAAATCTCCCCCAATGATTCTATAAACTGGCGGTCGATAATGAGTATATAGTTTATATACATTTTTTGTGTAGAGGTTTTTTTTTGTTTAATATAATTTTTAATAGGAAAGAAATAAAAGACATTTTTGAAAAGGTTTCCAATCTCAGTTTTCGTTACTCAATAAAAAAGATTTACACCATTTTCTGAACAATATAATTTCAGTAGTATGTACCGTATATAAAGTATACAAAAAATAAGGTTGCAGCAGCAGCTCTCTTTGTCAAAAAAATCGAGGCTCTTAGCGCACTTTTTGATCAAAACGTGTCCCCATCCACCACACGGAGGTGGCCTCTTGTCGGATGAGACCCTAACATGCCTAATCCACTCACCTCTGCTGGGCATATGGCCTCTGACATGCAGGATCCTTTTATATTATGCATGTTTTGTGTATATCTATGTATCTATCTATATATATATATATATATATATGCATTGTACTATATGCACTATATCTCTGCACTTTTTATATCTTTTGTATATGTATGTATTGTATTGCATGCTCTATATATTCCTGCACTCTTCAGGCACTGCTCCTATCCATTTGGATTTAGTATACATCATTCCTGCACACTAATCAAGATTCATTTACCGTATTTTTCGCCGTATAAGACGCACTTTTTATTCTGCAAAACTGGGGGGGAAAGTTGGTGCGTCTTACACGGCGAATACACACACCTATCGCGGCGGTACCGGTGGCCATCAACGGCCGGGACCCGCGGCTAATACAGGACATCACCGATCGCGTGATGATGACGGCGACGGAGAGCGTGGATCCCAGGGAAGAAGACGTCCGGAGCGTCGGGGATACCACGGGGACGCGGCGACAGCGAAGGAGCGACATCCAGGGCAGCGGTGACGGGTCCGGAGCGGCAGGGACACGTGAGTATTACCTCCTATCCAGTGGTCTTCAACCTGCGGACCTCCAGTTGTTGCAAAACTACAACTCCCAGCATGCCCGGACAGCCAACGGCTGTCCGGGCATGCTGGGAGTTGTTGTTTTGCAACATCTGGAGGTCCGCAGGTTGAAGATAACTGTTGGGTTCAGAATTTTTTTTTTTCTAGATTTTGCGCCTTTAAAATTGGGTGTGTCTTATATACCGATGCGTCCTATAGGGCGAAAAATACGGTATACACTTCTACAAATATATTTTTTTACAAAAATATTTTTCTCATTTTTGTTTATGTTGCATGCGCTATTTACGGTATTTGTTTTACCATTATGCATGTTATCACATCCTTGTCATTTTTTTATGCTTTCATATGCCCCTGGATTATTATAATAATCATTATTGCTATTATCTCAAATGTATATGCATTATTTATAGCCATGTTATTGCCTTCACAGTCAGTTCTCCCACTATATATTTTCATTCTTTGTATTATTTAGCCCTGAGTCCGATGTTCAACTTATTTTGTATATCCCTCCATTAGCAGCGATCTGTCTTTCCCCCTAGAATTTTTTTGTGCACGCATGCGCAGTATGAGTGACTGTGGCCATGTTTTCGTTGCCGAACCCACTCTATAATGTGAATGCGCGTTGCGTGCTCCATCACACGAGTGCTGCGGTGTCCAACGTCACTTCCGACCCAGCGGCTTACTATTTGGACAGGTGTGTTATTCCTTTTCTATTGGGTCACTATTATATAAATTCCGAACCTGTAGCCATTATTTGCAGCCAAATGTTTTAACATATATTGATATATATTTATTTTATTTAGTCTATTATGTACATTTTTAGAATCATGTTCTTTTATTAATAAAAAAAATATACATTTTCATACATCGATTTGTACTTTATTTGGTGTCGGGGTTACGCTTTTGGCGTTTGTAGGTATATATGCAGAAGGAATAAGTTGCAATATATAGGGGAAAAAAAGAAACATGGTGGTTGGGGTGCTGGTGACTACTCCCAATGAAGCAGAGCTGTAGTGTTCTGATCAATTCGGGAGCTGTGTATTCTTCCCCCACCATCACTTTCCTCCTCCTCCTATTCTCAAAAATGAGGAATCCTCCTGCCAGACTACCCAAATCTGTAGATAACATTGGACTTTTTGTCAGAATTTTATTAATATTTGTATTTATATTTGTATATTATATTATATTTGTTTGTCTATGTTATAAAGTGATGTTCGTTCCCACCCAAATACCCAGTCCTCCGTATAAAGTCACCGCCCCCCCCCAAAAAAAAAACACCCTATACCCCGAGTTTTCTATACCTTTATTTAATAATAAAAAGCTTATTTCACCCTATAAAACAAATGGATGTAAATGTCCATGTTTACACCTGTCCTCAGAGCAGTGACATTCCGTATGACATCACACATGTGACTTCACAAATGGTGATAGCTGGAAAAAGAGGTGCAGAGCCCCAGAGGCCTTACTCTGAGGACTGCAATCTAGCGAGCACTAGTGTTTCTATATTGTTTCCTTGCGCTTTTTATTTTATTTTATCATGATTCGAGGGGACCACATCAGCAGGGATGAGGTCAATTTGGCCTGTAGCATGTGCTGGACAGTTACCATCCTCCTGGGTTCCCTCTTCACCACCGGCCCGAGTTTCTGGTTTGAAATCACCAGCAACCAACCGAGCCGGAATATCACCTCCAGCCACCTGCAAGGGCAGAACGATACCATCAGAGATCTGCCCAGCTTGAATACTACCAGCAGCGACATGAAGTGTCCCATCTGGACGAGGACCAGGATCAGAAAGATCACCCCTGTCCTGGTGAGTAATCAAACCTCTGCCAGCAGCGACATGAAGTGTCCCATCTGGACCAGGACCAGGATCAGAAAGATCACCCCTGTCCTGGGGAGTAATGACACCACTGCCAGCAACGACGCGATCAACTGGGATTCCATTACCAACAACCTGCAGAGCGGGGCGGCCATCATCAAAAACTATCTTGGCTGGATCAGCACTTATGGTGACATGATCATCTGCCTGCTATGCTATATTCCCATCGATAACAACCTGCTGGACCGGTTCATAGATGCTGTTGACGACCTGATCTCGTTTGCTACTATCATCAGTGACCTGCTGTCCTGGATAGACACCACCACTGACTTGATCTTCTGGATCCCCACCATCACCAGCAGCTCCCTGCTTGCCTGGATGAACCCAGTCAATGAGTTTGTGACCTGGATTACCACCAACAGCACTATAGAGCTTCTTTACGTGATCTGTAACCCCACCGCCATCAGCTGGATCGGCTTCTTCAGTGACAGGCTCACCTGGATCGCCATCACACTCCAGCTTCTGACGTGGGTTATGCCAAGGGGGATAGTGACCAGCATCACCGGACCGATGGACTATATTAACTCGGTCAGACAGTTCCTGGGACGGGTCACCGTTGCCATCCTAATTGTCAATATCCCCGAGATTAAAGGTGTCATTACCATCATCGCCAGTATACTATGGGTATTCACCACCAACCTGTATGTATGAACACTGGAAAAGATGAATAAACATTTTTATTAGACAAATATTCCAATAGTTGTAATTATTGTCATAATAGACAAAGTAGGGAATTTATTATAAATCAGTGTTTTATATGTCAGTGAGAAACAAAAATATCTCGGAGTAAGGTGCCCCAAATGTATGAAGAGCCGCAGTTGAATATGGTTTCACATAACTACAACTCCCAGCATGCCCAGACAGCCAATAGCACTGCTCAGCCTCTGATTGGTGGAGCACTTTGTCGTACGGTAATAACTCAACTAACCCCTTCCCACAGAATGCCTTATATAAACGGCCGATTGGGCAGGTCCTTCGCGCATTCCGCCGTTTATAAAAGGCATTCAGTTAACCCGGCGATGCGCGGCATCGCATGGGTTAGCTGGCAGAAGTCCCGCTGTTACCAGCAGGAGACAACTTCTGCAAGCCTCCCCCAGGACCATCTGTGGATGGTCCTAGTCAGCAATCCCTGTGATTGGTCCCTGTGGACCAATCACAGTGTGTCAGCTGACTGGGGGGGGGTGTCTCAGCTGACTGGGGGGGGGGGGTTTAAAGTTCATTTCCCTCATTCTGCCCGTTCCTGGAAGTCGGGCAGAGCGGGGGATGATGAGTGCTGTGGGGGGGGGGGGGGGGGGGGGTGATGGGGTGGCCCACGGCACATACCTGGGGCCGGCGGCAGGCACAAGTGGAGGAGGCAGCTGTGGCATCAGATGCAGCAGTGAAGATCGCTGTAATGTGATCTTCACTGTTGCTTCTAGGAGTTTTAAAACTACAACTCACAGCATGCCCAGCCTTTGGCTGTCTGGGCATGCTTGGAGTTGTAGTTTTGCAACATCTGGAGGGCCACAGTTTGGAGACCACTGTGCACTGGTCTCCAATCTGTGCTCTTCCAGATGTTACAGAACTACAACTTTCAGCATGCCTAGACTGTCTGGGCATGCTTGGAGTTGTAGTTTTGCAACAACTGGAGGCACACTAGTT
Organism: Hyla sarda; assembly: GCF_029499605.1. Taxonomy (NCBI): domain Eukaryota; kingdom Metazoa; phylum Chordata; class Amphibia; order Anura; family Hylidae; genus Hyla; species Hyla sarda. The sequence goes on along the minus strand of NC_079196.1, from coordinate 78,108,352 downwards.
GGGAAGCATTGTCTGTTTCCTAACTCAGTGTTTCCCAACCTGTTTGCCTCCAGCTGTTGCAAAACTATAACTCCCAGCATGCACTGACAGACCATGCATGCTGGGAGTTGTAGTTTAGCAACAGCTGGAGACACATGGGTTGCGAAACACTGAGTTAAGTAACAAACTGTGTTTTGCAACCAGTGTGCCTCCAGCTGTTGCATAACTACAACCCCCAGCATGATCGGACAGCCAAAGGGCATGCTGGGAGTTGTAGTTTTGCCCGTCCCCCATGTGAATGTACATTCACATGGGCAGGTGTTTACAGCAAGTTTCCTTGCTGTAAACCCCTGCCCTTGTTACATAAACCCCTGCCCTTATTATGTACCTTGAGGGGTGTAGTTTCCAAAATAGTATGCCATGTGGGGGCTTTTCAGCTGTTCTGGCACCATAGGGGCTTCCTAAATGTGACATGCCCCCCAAAAATCCTTTCAGAAAAACTCACTCTGCAAAAACCCATTGTCGCTCCTTCCCTTCTGAGCCCTCTACTGCGCCCTCCGAACACTTGACATACACATATGAGGTATTTCCTTACTCGAGAGAAATTGGGTTACACATTTGGGGGGATTTCTCTCCTTTTACCCCTTGTCAAAATTCAAACACTGGGTCTACAAGAACAGGTTAGTGTAAAAAATTGAGATTTTTAATTTTCTCCTTCACTTTGCTGCTATTCCTGTGAAACACCTAAAGGGTAAACAAACATTCTGAATGTCATTTTGAATACTTAGAGGGGTGCAGTTTTTATAATGGGGTCATTTGTGGGGTATTTCTAATATGAAGACCCTTCATATCCACTTCAAAACTGACATGGTCTGTGAAAAATTCCGATTTTGAAAATTTTGTGAAAAACTGGAAAATTGATGCTGAACTCTGAAGCCGTCTCATGTCTTCCAAAGTAAAAACATGTCAACTTTATGATGAAAACATATTATATTGTATATAATATAATAATATAAAGATATCTCCCGTATGATGCAAACATAAAGTAGACATATTGTATATGTGAATCAATATATAATTTATTTGAGATGCCTATTTTCCTTACAAGCAGAGAGCTTCAAAGTTAGAAAAATGCAAACTTTTCTAATTTTTCATAAAATTTTTGAATTTTTCACAAAGAAATGATGCAAGAATCGACAAAAATTTACAACTAGGATAAAGTTGAATTTGTCACGAAAAAACAATCTCTGAATCAAATTCATAAGTACAAGCATCCCAGAGTAATTAATGCTTAACCTCTTAAGGACTCAGGGCGTAGCCCGGTGTGAAAAACGGGGTCACACCGTGTCGGTCCCGGCTGCTAATCATAGCCGGGACCCTGGGCTAACAGCGCGCAGCATCGATCGTTGTGCCACACGCTGTTAACCCTTCAGACGCGGCGATCAAAATTGAAGCCGCGTCTGAAAATTAAAGTAAACGCTTCCCGGCAGCACACTAGGGCTGATCGGGACATCGCGATAAAATTGCTATGTTCCGATCAGCTGGGACGCAGGCGGAGGTCTCCTTACCTCTCTCCGCGGCGTCCGATCGTCGATTGATTGCTCCAAGCCTGAGCTACAGGCTTGAGCAATCGAGCCCCTATCTGACTGATCCGTGCAAAGCTATGGCTTTGCAGGGATCTGCATAGGAGATCAGTGTGTGCATTGTTATAGGTCCCTATGGGAGCTATAACACTGTAAAAAAAAAAAAGTGAAAAAAAGAAGTTAACAAAGGTCATTTAAAAGGGGTACTCTGGTGAAAACCTTTTTTCTTTTAAATCAACTGGTGGCAGAAAGTTAAACATATTTGTAAATTACTTCTATTAAAAAAATCTTAATCCTTCCAGTACTTATTAGCTGCTGAATGCTACAGAGGAAATTCCTTTTTTTTGGAACACTGATGACATCATGAAGACAGTGCTCTCTGCTGACATCTGTGTCCGTTTTAGCAACCATGCTGCCTTGCAGTGCTGGAGACTTGGATTCAAATCCCACTAAGGACAACAATAAATAAAGTGTTATTATTATTATAATAACGTCAGCAGAGAGAACTGTGCTCGTGATGTCATCAGGAAGTACAGGAAGGATTAAAAAAAATTTAAAAGTAGTAATTTACAAATATGTTTAACTTTCTGCCACCAGTTGATTTAAAAGAAAAAAGGTTTTCACCAGAGTACCCCTTTAACTCCTTCCCTAATAAAAGTTTGACCCCTTTTCCCATAAAAAAAAACGAAATAAACATATGTGGTATCGCTGCGTGCGAAAATGTCCGAACTATAAAAATATATTGTTAATTAAATCGCTCGTTCAATGGCTTACACGCAAAAAATATTCCAAAGTCCAAAATAGTGTATTTTTGGTCACTTCTTATATCATGAAAAAATGAATAAAAAGCGATCAAAAAGTCCGATCAATACAAACATGGTACCGATAAAAACTTCAGAACACGGCGCAAAAAATGAGTCCTCATACCGGCCTGTATGCAGAAAACTAAAAAAGTTATAGGGGTTAGAAGATGAGAATTTTTAACATATAAATTTTCCTGCATGATGTAGTTATGATTTTTTTCCGAAGTAATACAATATCCAACCTATATAAGTAGGGTATCATTTTAACCGTATGGACCTACAGAATAAAAATGATGTGTTATTTTTACCAAAAAATGCACTGCGTAGAAATGGAAGCCCCCAAAATATACAAAAGGAAATTTTTTCTTCAATTTTGTCGCACAATGATTTCGCCGTTTCGCCGTGGATTTTTTGGTAACATAACTAATGTCACTGCATAGTAGAATTGGTGGCACAAAAAATTGAATAGGTGCAAAATTGAAAGTGTTATGATTTTTAGAAGGTGATGAGGAAAAAATGAAAATGCAAAAACGGAAAAATGCTGAGTCCTTAAGGGGTTAAAGTGACAGTGGTCAGATCTGCAAAAAATGCTCTGGTCCTTAACCCCTTCAGGACGGAGCCCATTTTGGCCTCAAGGACCGGAGCGTTTTTTGCACATCTGACCACTGTCACTTTAAACATTAATAACTCTGGAATGCTTTTAGTTATCATTCTGATTCCGAGATTGTTTTTTCGTGACATATTCTACTTTAACATAGTGGTAAATTTTTGTCGATACTTGCATCATTTCTTGGTGAAAAATCCGTAAATTTGATGAAAAATTTGAAAATTTAGCATTTTTCTAACTTTGAAGCTCTCTGCTTGTAAGGAAAATGGATATTACGAATACATTTTTTTTTGGTTCACATATACAATATGTCTACTTTATGTTTGCATCATAAAATTGACATGTTTTTACTTTTGGAAGACACCAGAGGGCTTCAACGGTCAGCAGCAATTTTCCGATTTTTCACAAAATTTTCAAACTCAGTATTTTTCAGGGACCAGTTCAGGTTTGAAGTGGATTTGAAGGGTCTTCATATTAGAAATACCCCATAAATGACCCCATTATAAAAACTACACCCCCCAAAGTATTCAAAATGACATTCAGTCAGTGTTTTAACCCTTTAGGTGTTTCACACGAATAGCAGCAAAGTGAAGGAGAAAATTCACAATCTTCATTTTTTACACTCACATGTTCTTGTAGACCCAATTTTTGAATTTTTACAAGGGGTAAAAGGACAACATTTTTACTTGTATTTGTAGCCCAATTTCTCTCGAGTAAGCACATACCTCATATGTCTAAGTGTTCGGCGGGCGCAGTAGAGGGCTCAGAAGGGAAGGAGCGACAAGGGGATTTTGGAGAGTACGTTTTTCTGAAATGGTTTTTGGGGGGCATGTTACCTTTAGGAAGCCCTTATGGTGCCAGAACAGCAAAAAAAAAACACATGGCATACCATTTTGGAAACTAGACCCCTCGGGGAATGTAACATGGGATAAAGTGAACCTTAATACCCCACAGGTGTTTCACGACTTTTGCAAATGTAAAAAAAAAAATAAAAAATTTTACCTAAAATGCTTGTTTTCCCCCAAAAAATTTATTTTTAAAAAGGGTAATAGCAGAAAATACCCCTAAAAGTTTGAAGCCCAATTTCTCCCGATTCAGAAAACACCCCATATGGGGGTGAAAAGTGCTCTGCTGGCGCACTACAGGTCTCGGAAGAAAAGGAGTCACATTTGGCTTTTTGAACGCAAATTTTTCTCTGTGGGCATGCCGCATTTAGGAAGCCCCTATGGTGCCAGGACAGCAAAAAAACAAACACATGGCATACCATTTTGGAAACTAGACCCCTCGGGGAACATAACAAGGGGTTAAGTGAACCTTTATACCCCACTGGTGTTTCACAACTTTTGCATATGTAAAAAAAAAATTTTTTTTTTACCTAAAATGCTTGTTTTCCCAAAAATGTTACATTTTTAAAAAGGGTAAAAGCAGAAAATACCCCCCAAAATTTGTAACACAATTTCTCCCGAGTACGGCGATACCCCATATGTGACCCTAAACTGTTGCCTTGAAATACGACAGGCCTCCAAAGTGAGAGCGCCATGCGCATTTGAGGCCTAAATTAGGGATTGCATAGGGGTGGACATAGGGGTATTCTACGCCAGTGATTCCCAAACAGGGTGCCTCCAGCTGTTGCAAAACTCCCAGCATGCCTGGACAGTCAACGGCTGTCCGACAATACTGGTAGTTGTTTTGCAACAGCTGGAGGCTCCGTTCTGGAAACAGTGGCGTACCAGACGTTTTTCATTTTTATTGGGGAGGGGGGATGTGTAGGGGGATGTGTATATGTAGTGTTTTTTACTTTTTATTTTATTTTTTGTGTTAGTGTAGTGTAGTGTTTTTAGGGTACAGTCGCACGGGCGGGGGTTCACAGTAGTTTCTCGCTGGCAATTTGAGCTGCAGCAGAAAGTTTGCGGCAGCTCAAATTTGCAGCCAGATACTTACTGTAATCCTCCGCCCATGTGAGTGTACCCTGTACGTTCACATTGGGGAGACATCCAGCTGTTGCATAACTACAACTCCCAGCATGCCCGTTGGCTGTTGGTGACTGCTGAGAGTTGCAGTTTTGCAACAACTGTAGGCACACTGGTTATGTATCACTGAGTTTGTGACCTAACTCAGTGTTTCACAACCAGTGTGCCTCCAGCTGTTGCAAAACTACAACTCCCAGCATGTACGGTGCATGGTGTACGGTGACTGCTGAGAGTTGTAGTTTGCAACAGCTGGAGGCACACCGGTCGTGAAACACTGAGTTAGGTAAAAAAAAACTCTGAGTTTCCCAACCAGTGTGCCTTCAGCTGTTGCAAAACTACAACTCTCAGCAGTCACCGACAGCCAACGGGCATGCTGGGAGTTGTAGTTATGCAACCAGCAGATGCACCACTACAACTCCCAGCATGCACTTTAGCTGTTTGTGCAAGCTGGGAGTTGTAGTTATACAACAGCTGAAGGTACACTTTTCCATAGAAAGAATGTGCCTCCAGCTGTTGCAAAACCATAAGTCCCAGCATGCCCATAAGGGAATGCTGGGAGTTGTGGTGGTCTGCCTCCTGCTGTTGCATAACTACAGCTCCCAGCATGCCCTTTTTGCAGGCTGGGAGCTGTTGCTAAGCAACAGCAGGAGGCTGTCACTCACCTCCAACGATCCAGACGCTGCAGGTCAGTCCCGCCGCCGCCGCTGCTCCTGGGGCCACGATCCCAACATTAACGCCGGGGATCGGGGTCCCCAGCACCCGGGGAAGAGGTCCTCCAGAAGAGGGGCGGAGCGGGTGCGGGAGTGACACCCGCAGCAGGCGCCCTGATTGGTCGGCCGGTAATCCGGCCGACGAATCAGGGCGATCGTGAGGTGGCACCAGTGCCACCTCACCCCTGCAGGCTCTGGCTGTTCGGGGCCGTCAGAGACGGCCCCGAACAGCCAGTAATTCCGGGTCATCGGGTCACTGGAGACCCGATTGACCCGGAATCGCCGCAGATCGCTGGACTGGCATAATGACCCCCCTGGGCGATATGCCGGGATGCCTGCTGAACGATTTCAGCAGGCATCCGTCTCCGGTCCCCAACCGGCTAGCGGTGGGGGCCGGAATTCCCACGGGCGTATGGATACGCCCTCGGTCCTTAAGGACTCGGGATGCAGGGCGTATCCATACGCCCTATGTCCTGAAGAGGTTAAGGCCAAAATCACCTCGGTCCTTAAGGGGTTAAAATTATGAAATATGGTCATAAAAATATTAATTATGAAAAATTATGAAAATGTATCATTAGGCAGGTAGTACCCCCAAATTAGACCCCCCCATTAGACAGGTAGTAGCCCCAAATTACACCCCCCCAGTAGACAGGTAGTACCCCCAAATTAGACCCCTCCCCCAGTAGACAGGTAGTACCCTCAGATTAGACCCCCCCCAGTAGACAGGTAGTACCCCCAGATTAACACCCCCCCCCCTCCCGCAGTAGGCAGGTAGTACCACCAGATTAACCCACAAGTAGGCAGGTAGTCCCCCCAGATGAACTCCCCAGTGGGCAGTTTGTACCCCCAGATTAGACCCCCCCCCCCCAGTAGGTAGGTAGAACCCCCTGATTAGACAACCCCCACCCCCGGCTGGTACCTTTTTAGTTGCCGGGGATTCAGGGCAGCACCTTCCCCTAGATAAGAGCAAGCACAGCTACACGCGTAATGATGCTCGGTCACGTCACACTCTCAGAATACCTAGGGCCGGCGTCAGAACGTAGGCCCTTGAGTTCTGGGAGCGTGACGTGACCGAGCGTCATTACGCGCGTAGCGGTGCTTGCTCTTATCCAGCCTGGCCCACAGGGTAAGCGGCTGAAATGGGATATTTCCTGGTTGACAAATAGGCCAGTCCGGCCCGTGTTACTGTACAGGGCAGGAGGACGGCCCAGCCTGCGGCCCTGACAGGTATTATAAAGATATGCAGGTTCATGAACTATTTCTCCCGTTACTATCTTCCGTCACAAAATAACGGCCGTTATTAATAACGGGCTATAACGAGTTAAAATGGCTATTAGAAAAATCCCATAGACTATGAAGGGATTTTCTAACGACAGTATAGGATTTTGTAACTGACGTTTTCAGCTGATTTTCAGACGGAACTTCGAACGGATGTTTAAAAACTGAGAATTTTGTAGGGTGGAAGAAGCCTCACAAACACAATGATATATATAAATGAATATCAATTAGATATCATTAGTAAGAAAGCATTACAAGCTTATTAGTTAATTGACTATAGTAGAACAATACATGTGAGTAGGAAGTAACTTTTTAAAATACAACAAAAGCTACTTTGGTTCGGATATCATATACAGACTCTATCTAGAGCAGTGATTTCCAACTGGGGTGCCGCAGTATTTTGACGGCAAATATTCTATTTTTTTATTCACCAGCCTGGCCTGCGCGTCTGAAATTTATGGCGCCGCAGGGGGGAAGGGAAGTATGTGTGCGCTTTGCTGTGCGTGCACACATCGCAACCCCCTGCATTCCTCTCACCCTGCGGCCCAGTGAGTGAGTGCACTGGCGGTGCTCTGCCGGATTACCGTGCCGGTGTAGTGCCCCGTGCCCCAGCATCCCCCTCCCCCCCAGCGGCCCAGTGAGTGAGTGCACTGGCGGTGCTCTGCCGGATTACCGTGCCGGAGGAATGACCCGTGCCCCAGCGTCCCCCTCCCCCCCCCCAGCGTCCCAGTGAGTGAGTGCCCTGTCGGAGCCCTGAGTCGCTGCCCTGCCGGAGAGGGGAGGAAGGTGGAAGCTGCGCCTGATTACTGTGCCAGTGTAGTGAAGAAAAATGGCAAAAGGTACTGTACCCTTTCGTACCCTCTGTTACCCCTTCTTAACCCCGTCCACCCCCCCTCACCCCTGTCATCCATGTCCACCCCCTGTCTATCCCTGTCACCCATGTCCACCCCTCCCTGTCCACCCCCCTGTAACACATGTCTACCCCCCTATTCACCCTATCCCTTTGTCACCCCTCTTTTATCCCCCATGTTATCCTTGTCCACCCCCGTTATCCCTGTTCACCCCCATATCTCCCGTGTCCACCATCCTGTCATCCATGTCCACCTTGGCCACCTCTGTCCATTCCTCTGCAACACATGTTTCCCCCCCCCATCCACCCCTCTGACCACCCCCCAGTCTACATCTGTCACCATTGTCCCTCCACCCTAATCACCCCTCTGTCCCTCCTGTCATCCATGTCCACCTTGGCCATCCCCCCTCTGTCACCCATGTACACTCCTCTACCCCCCATTCCATAGACCTGCATACGGGGGGCGGTGGGGTGACATCACACGGTGGCGGGGGTGGGGGGGAGGTCATGATACTCTGGCCCCGTGGTCGCCACCCGGCTGTTTGTGAGCTGGCACCGCTGTGTGCAGCTCAAACAGGTGGGTGGCGAATACAAGATTGCGGGGGTCCCCAGCGGCGGGACCCCCATGGGGAGACATCATATCCCCTATCCTTTGGATAGGGTATAAGATGTCTCAGGGCCGGAGTACACCTTTAAGATGTTAGCCGAGCTTTCTTACAATCTTACTGAGGAACCTTCTGACAATATTTTACCATTTCTTCTCACACTGTATGGTCACTGCAATTCTCTGTAAAGACGAGGTTACTCATTCCATTAACCCCTTAAGGACCAGGGCTTTTTCCGTTTTTTCATTTTCAATTTTTCCTCCTTAACTTAAAAAAATCATAACTGTAAAATTTTTTCCTAAAATTCTATATGATGGCTTATTTTTTGCGTCACCAATTCTTCTTTGTAATGACATTAGTCATTTTACCCAAACATCTACATTGAAACGGGAAAAAAAATCAATGTGCGACAAAATTGATGAAAAAAAACTCTATTTTGTAAGTTTTGGGGGCTTCCGTTTTTACGTAGTACATTTTTTGGCAAAAATTACACCTTATCTTTATTCTGTAGGTCCATACGGTTAAAATGATACCCTACTTGTATAGGTTTGATTTTGTATCACTTCAGAAAAAAATCCTGACTACATGCAGGAACATTTATACGTTTAAAATGGTCATCTTCTGACCCCTATAACTTTTTTATTTTTCTGTGTTCCGGGCGCTATGAGAGCTATTTTTTTGCGCCGTGGACTGAAGTTTTTAGCTGTATCATTTTTGTTCTGATCAGGCTTATTTATCACTTTTTATTCACTTTTTTGTGGTATAAAAAGTGATCAAAAATGCGCTATTTTGGACTTTGGAATTTTTTTGCGCATACGCCATTGAACGTGCGGTTTAAAAAGCAGTATATTTTTATAATTCGGACATTTCTGCACGCGATGATACCACATATGTTTATTTTTATTTACACTGTGTTTTTTTTATTCTTGGAAATGCCGGGTGATTCAAACTTTTATTAGGGGAAGGGATAATTGAAAGGGTTAATGATTTTTTTTTTTTTACACTTTTCTTATGCAATATTATAGCTCCTACAGGGCGGGCTATAACATTGCATTAACTGATCTTTACCACTGATTGATGCATCTCCATAGGAATGGATCAATCAGTGTTTTTGGCGATTGGATGCTCAAGTCTGGATCTCAGGCTTGAAGCATTCATTCGGCGATCGGACAGCGCAGGAGAAGGTAAGAAGACCTCCTCCTGTGCTACAGCTGTTCGGGATGCCGACATTATACCGCGATGATCCCGAACAGCTCCCTGAGCTAGCCGGGCACTTTTACTTTCGTTTTTAGCTGCGCGGCTCAGCTTTGAGCGCGCGGCTAAAGGGTTAATAGCGCGCGGCACTGCGATCAGTGCCGCGCGCTGTTAGATGCGGGTCCCGGCTTCACTATGATGCCGGGCCCACCGCCATATGATGCGGGGTCCTTAAGAGGTTAAAGTGGTACTCCAGTGGAAAACTAGATTTATTTTTTAAATCAACTGGTACCAGAAAGTTTAACAGATTTGTAAATTACTTCCATTTAAAAATCTTAATCCTTCCAGTACTTATAAGATGCTGTATGCTCTAGAGGTATTCTGTCTGACCACAGTGCTCTCTGCTGACATCTCTGTCCATGTCAGGAACCGTCCAGAGCAGGATAGGTTTGCTATTGGAATATGCTTCTGCTCCAGACAGTTCCTGACATGGGCAGAGGTGTCAGCAGAGAGCACTGTGGTCAGACAGAAAGGGAATTCAAAAAGAAAAGAACTTCCTCTGTAGTATACAGCAGCTGAGAAGTACTGGAAGGATTAGGATTTTTTTTATAGAACTAATTTCCAGTGGAATACGCCTTTAGGGGTGTGAAGTTCTTTATGGGAGAAGCACAGTTACTTATGAGTGTCCATGGGAGGTTATGCCTTATCTTTATGTCTACCATGCTACTGTGGTGTCCCAGTAAAGGTACATTGTGTCAAGGTATTTTAGGACCTGTCAGATTGAGACCTCCAGTGTCCTGGGGGCTCCCCTGCAGGGACTCAACCATTTCTAATCTGTATTTGCGCTGTTATAATTTAGCAATCCGTTAATAGGTGTCTGTAGCTTTAAGTATGTTGCCTAGCAACCTCAGGCTTAGTTAGGGTATGTGAGAGTGGAGGACTGAGGGCTAGACTGAACTTTTGTGTAAGGCGTTATATTATGTTATCACTTGTATGTAACTTTATTGTAAATCCTAAAGGGGATACAGACAACTCTATGATCCACAGCTGCCTGGCCAATGGGCTTTAGTTCAGCCTTCCCTTATAAAGGGTGGCATTTCCTGTGAGAGGAATAGAGGAGGAGAGGAGTAAAGCAATTCATTCAGTTCAGAGTACAGAGTGAAGAATCCGCAGAGGAGTGAGAGCAAAGATGAGAGAGAAAGAGATAAGAAAAGCATGAAGAAACCCCAACTAATATCAAGCCTTTACTTCAGCCTTGATCAGAGAATTCCTAAAGGACAATTCATTATCTTTCGGCGAAAAGCCACAAATCTACCGACACTTCAGTAAGTGACTTTGATCTCAAACCTAATATAGCGCAGACCTAAAACTCCTAGTCCGGCCGTAAGAGCCAAGCATATATGCAATATCAAGTCCAGGCACTGCAAGCTGTGTGGTCCTCTAGAGACTGTCTGTTAAACCTTTGGGAGACTTTGGTTGAGCGCTGTGGAGATTGTACCACCTATCTTCAAGTTAGTAAAGCCTCCGTTAAACTGCAACCTAGTGTGGAGTCAATTCTTTCCTTGCTAGCCTGTGGGGAGACGGAGTTCCCTGGACCTGTAGTACCCCGGGAGATACCAAGACTACAGTGGCTTCACGCGACATTAAGGGTTAATACCATCCGACCCTGGGTTCATAACCCCCCCCAAGAACCAAGTAGCTAACCCCAGCATAGTGGCGGTCACGGGTTTCACTCATGGTTACCACACTACCAACCAAAAGAGTACAGTTTGTGTTGGTGGAAAATGCACTGAGCAATGGGGCAGTCAACGTGGTGGAACCTGGAGGCCTGTTTGTCTGTCAGTGTTAAGGTTTCTGCCAGTGGGCACGTCAGAGAGAGCACTGGTAACCAGATAGGACAGGGTGAGGGACAATCAAGGGCCAGCTATCACCAACAGACCACTGCAGACAGTGAATATTAGAGAGGAAGAAATGTGAGGAGGGGGGGTCAGCAAAATGTGCAAGAACCCCTTGAATTGACAGGTGCCCTCCATACAAAAAGCTTATTTGTTGCAATGCCAAGAAATCTTACATTTGTGTTAACCATTCGGGTCTTATATACGAAACATTTAAAGGGGTACTTTTTTTTTATCAACTGGTGCCAGAAAGTTAAACAGATTTGTAAATTACTTCTATTAAAAAATCTTAATCCTTCCAGTACTTATTAGTGGCTATATATTACAGAGAAAATTCTTTTCTTTTAGGATTTCAATTCTTTCATGACCACAGTGCTCTCTGCTGACACCTCTGTCCATTTTAGGAACTGTCCAGAGCAGCATATGTTTGCTATGGGGATTTTCTCCTGCTCTGGACAGTTCCTGACATGGACAGAGGTGTCAGCAGTGGGCACTGTGGTCATGACAGAAAAGAAATCCAAAAAGAAAAGAACCTCTGGAGAATACAGCCACTAATAAGTACTGGAAGGATTAAGATTTTTTTTCAATAGAATTAATTTACAAATCTTTTAAACTTTCTGGCACCAGTTGACTTAAAAAGAAAAAAGTCCACCAGAATACCCCTTTAACCCCTTAAGGACCCAGCCATTTTACACCTTTGGACCCGGCCATTTTTTGCACATCTGACCACTGTCACTTTAAACATTAATAACTCTGGAATGCTTTTAGTTATCATTCTGATTCCGAGATTGTTTTTTCGTGACATATTCTACTTTAACTTAGTGGTAAAAATTTTTGGTAACTTGCATCCTTTCTTGGTGAAAAATCCCAAAATTTGATGAAAAATGTGAAAATTTTGCATTTTTCTAACTTTGAAGCTCTCTGCTTGTAAGGAAAATGGATATTCCAAATATTATTTTATTTTATTCACATATACAATATGTCTACTTTATGTTTGCATAATAAAATTGACGAGTTTTTACTTTTGGAAGACATTAGAGGGCTTCAAAGTTCAGCAGCAATTTTCCAATTTTTCACAAAATTTCCAAAATCACAATTTTTCAGGGACCAGTTCAGGTTTGAAGTGGATTTGAAGGGTCTTCATCTTAGAAATACCCCACAAATGACCCCATTATAAAAACTGCACCCCCCAAAATATTCAAAATGACATTCAGTCAGCATTTTAACCCTTTAGGTGTTTCACAGGAATAGCAGCAAAGTGAAGGAGAAAATTCACAATTTCCATTTTTTACACTCGCATGTTCTTGTAGACCCAATTTTTGAATTTTTACAAGGGGTAAAAGGAGAAAATGTATACTTCTATTTGTAGCCCAATTTCTCTCGACTAAGCACATACCTCATATGTCTATGTAAAGTGTTCGGCGGGCGCAGTAGAGGGCTCAGAAGAGAAGGAGCAACAAGGGGATTTTGGAGCGTACGTTTTTCTGAAATGGTTTTTGGGGGGCATGTCCCATATAGGAAGCCCCTATGGTGCCAGGACAGCAAAAAATACCCACATGGCATACCATTTTGGAAACTAGACCCCTTGAGGAACGTAACAAGGAATAAAGTGAGCCTTAATACCCCACAGGTGTTTCACGACTTTTGCATATGTAAAAAAATTTAAAAAAATTTCAATAAAATGTGTGCTTCCCCCCAAATTTCACATTTTTGCAAGGGTTAATAGCAGAAAATAGCCCCCAAAATTTGTAACCCCATCTCTTCTGAGTATGGAGGTACCCCATAAGTTGACATGAAGTGCACTATGGGCGAACTACAATGCTCAGAAGAGAAGGAGTCATATTTGGCTTTTTGAGAGCAAATTTTGCTTGGGGGCATGTCGCATTTAGGAAGCCCCTATGGTGCCAGGACAGCAAAATAACCCCCACATGGCATACCACATTGGAAACGAGACCCCTTGAGGAACGTAACAAGGGGTACAATGAGCATTTAGCCCCCACTGGTGTCTGTCAGATCTTTGGAACAGTGGGCTGTAAAAAATTTTTAATTTGCGCAGCCCACTGTTCCAAAGATCTGTCAGACACCAGTGGGGTGTAAATTCTCACTGCACCCCTCATTACATTCCGTGAGGGGTGTAGTTTCCAAAATGGGGTCACGTGTTTTTTTTTTTTTTTGCGTTTGTCAAAACCGCTGTAACAATCAGCCACCCCTGTGAAAATCGCCTCAAAATGTACATGGTGCACTCTCCCTTCTGGGCCTTGTTGTGCGCCCCCAGAGCACTTTGCGCCCACATATGGGGTATCTCCGTAGTCGGGAGAAGTTGCATTACAAATTGTGGTGGGCTTTCTTCCCTTTTACCTCTTGTCAAAATGAAAAGTATAGGGCAACACCAGCATGTTAGTGTAAAAAAATTTTTTTTTTTACACTAACATGCTGGTGTAGACCCCAATTTCACCTTTTCATAAGGGATGAAAGGAGAAAAAGCCCCCCAAAATTTGTAAGGCAATTTCTCCCGAGTACGGCGATACCCCGTATGTGACCCTAAACTGTTGCCTTGAAATACGACAGGGCTCCGAAGTGAGAGAGCGCCATGCGCATTTGAGGCCTGAATTAGGGATTTGCATTGGGGTAGACATAGGGGTATTCTACGCCAGTGATTCCCAAACAGTGTGCCTCCAGCTGTTGCAAAACTCCCAGCATGCTTGGACAGTCAACGGCTGTCCGGCAATACTGGGAGTTGTTGTTTTGCAACAGCTGGAGGCTCCATTTTGAAAACAGTGGCGTACCAGACGTTTTTCATTTTTATTGGGGAAGGAGGGGGGCTGTGTAGGGCTATGTGTATATGTAGTGTTTTTTACTTTTTATTTTATTTTGTATTAGTGTAGTGTAGTTTTTTTAGGGTACAGTCACACGGGCAGGGGGGTTACAGCGATTTTCCCGCTGCGAGTTTGAGCTGCCGCGCAAAATTTGCTGCATCGCAAACTTGCAGCCTGATACTCACTGTAAGCCCCCTGCCCATGTGAATGTACCCTGTACATTCACAAGGGGGGGACCTCCAGCTGTTGCAAAACTACAACTCCCAGCATGCACAGTCTATCAGTGCATGCTGGTAGTTATAGTTTTGCAACAGCTGGAGGCACACGGGTTGGGAAACACTGAGTTAGGAAACAGACAATGTTTCCCAACCAGTGTGCCTCCTGTTGTTGCAAAACCACAACTCCCAAACATTCTCAGGCATGCTGGGAGTAGTAGTTCGGCAACATCTTTAGAGCCAGATGTTGCCGAACTACAACTCCCAGCATGCTTGGAGTTGTAGTTTGCAACATCTGGAGGACTACAGTTTGCAGACCACTACTACAGTGGTTCCCAATCTGTGCCCTTCCAGATGTTGCAAAACTACAACTCCCAGTATGCCAAAACTGTCCAGGCATGCTGGGAGTTGTAGTTCTGCAACATCTGAAGGGCCAGATGTTACAGACCTACAACTCCCAGCATGCCTGGACAGTAAGGGCATGCTGAGGATGTGTAGTTTTGCAACATCTGGAAGGGCACAGTGGTCTCCAAACTGTGGACCTCCAGATGTTGCAAAACTGCAACTCCCAGCATGCCCAGACGCCAAGGGCTGTCTGGGCATGCTGGGAGTTGTAGTATATAGGGTCCCAATACAGCAATGCATGTCGCTTTACGGCGACGTGCATTGCTGTAAAGGGCCCGACCGCGGCTGAAGAGCTACTCACCTGTCGCCGCCGCAGCCATCTTCCCCGCCGGGATCCGGGTCTTCAGGGACGAGGTAAGTACCGGGGCCGGTCCCCAGCACTCCCCTGTCCCCCGCCGCATCCTCCGGTCTTCCTCCCATCCTCTCCGGACTTCAAGGGGCCGGGCAGGACGGGAGGAAGTAACCGCCCCCCCTCCTGCGATTGGTCGGTTAACTAACCGACAGATCGCAGGGAATAGGAGGAGGTGGCAGGCTTGCCTCCTCGCTCCTAGGCTCCAGCATGGTCCTGGCTGTCTGTGACAGCCGGGATCATGCGAAATTACCGGGCGGTCGGGTCCCAGAGACCCGATCAGCCCGGTATCGCCGCAGATCGCAAGGGCGATTTCCCTTGCGATTTGCGGCGAACGCCGACATGGGGGGCATACATGGCCCCCCTCGGCGTTTGCCCTGGATCCCTGCTGAAGGATTTCAGCAGGGATCCGCTTCCGATCTCCGCCGCGTGAGCGGCGGAGACCAGGAAAAGACATGACGTATGCATACGTCATGGGTCCTTAAGACCCAGGGTGTGATGGCGTGTGCATACGTCATGGGTCCTGAAGAGGTTAAAGTACTGTGCACAACGTATATGTGGTTTATTGCTGGGGTATGCGTGCTGTTTAACAAAACATGGTGGCCGGGAAGTCTGACCATGAGGCTATTTGGTAGTAAATAGGCAATAGCATGAGGAACTTATTCTATGACCATTACATTGTTGGGTCTACATCAGATGTCTCAAACTGGTGGCCCTCCAGATGTTGCAAAACTTCAACTCCCAGTATTCCGGACAGACATTAGCTGCAGAAAATGGCTGTCTGGGCATGTCCAGGCATGCTGGGAGTTGACGTTTTAAATCATCTGGAGGGCCACCAGTTTGAGACCCCCGGTCTATATGCTTATTTTAAAATAGGCGGAAAGTGATGACTGTGTACTGCCGGTGTGAACTGTGACTTGTTGAGACATCAGCATTCGTGGCTTGTGTGAGGACACACCACTGGTGGAGAGATGTGAGAGCGACATCAGCCACCATAGAGCCACATGGAGCGACATCAGCCACCATAGAGCCACATAGAGTGACATCAGCCACCATAGAGCCACATAGAGTGACATCAGCCACCATAGAGCCACATAGAGCGACATCAGCCACCATAGAGCCACATGGAGCGACATCAGCCACCATAGAGCCACATAGAGCGACATCAGCCACCATAGAGCCACATAGAGCGACATCAGCCACCATAGAGCCACATAGAGCGACATCAGCCACCATAGAGCCACATGGAGCGACATCAGCCACCATAGAGCCACATGGAGCGACATCAGCCACCATAGAGCCACATAGAGCGACATCAGCCACCATAGAGCCACATGGAGCGACATCAGCCACCATAGAGCCACATGGAATGACATCAGCCACCATAGAGCCACATAGAGCGACATCAGCCACCATAGAGCCACATAGAGCGACATCAGCCACCATAGAGCCACATAGAGCGACATCAGCCACCATAGAGCCACATAGAGCGACATCAGCCACCATAGAGCCACATGGAGCGACATCAGCCACCATAGAGCGACATCAGCCACCATAGAGCCACATGGAACGACATCAGCCACCATAGAGCCACATGGAGCGACATCAGCCACCATAGAGCCACATGGAGCGACATCAGCCACCATAGAGCCACATAGAGTGACATCAGCCACCATAGAGCCACATGGAGCGACATCAGCCACCACAGAGCCACATGGAGCAACATCAGCCACCACAGAGCCACATAGAGCGACATCAGCCACCATAGAGCCACATAGAGCGACATCAGCCACCATAGAGCCACATAGAGCGACATCAGCCACCATAGAGCCACATGGAGCGACATCAGCCACCATAGAGCCACATGGAGCGACATCAGCCACCATAGAGCCACAGAGCGACATCAGCCACCATAGAGCGACATCAGCCACCATAGAGCCACATAGAGCGACATCAGCCACCATAGAGCCACATGGAGCGACATCAGCCACCATAGAGCCACATGGAGCGACATCAGCCACCATAGAGCGACATCAGCCACCATAGAGCCACATGGAACGACATCAGCCACCATAGAGCCACATGGAACGACATCAGCCACCAGGCCAGTATTTTACCGGCACAGCCTTTATTTTGCCGACCCTGACGGTTATTTTTATATAAAAAATACTGGCAATTCAATGGCCGGTATTTATCCAACCAATCCGACTCCTGGAATGGATCCAACCAATCAGATTCCCGGAATGTTGCACCATATACTATACCAGTGTTTCCCAACCAGAGTGCATCCAGCTGTCGCAAAACTGCAACTCCCAGCATGCCCGGACAGCTGTTGGCTGTCCGGGCATGCTGGGAGTTGCAGTTTTGCGACAGCTGGAGGCACCCTTGGTTGGGAAACACTGGTTTAGAGTGGGCAGCAGAAGAGACAGCTGGAGCCGGGGGACAGACAAGTACCATCCGTGACATGAAAAGCACCTAAATAAGAATTGCTGAAGCAGCACAGGGACTACAAAGTGTTAACCCTGAAGTAGGATCATCTGAGAGAGATTAAGAGGTTGTATTATAATAGTCTGCCCCTGCTACGAGGGCCTAGAACTAGTATTAAAGGGGTTCTCTGGTGCTTACACATCTTTTCCCCTAACCAAAGGATAGGGGATAAGATGCCTGATCGCGGGACTCCCGCCGCTGGGGACCCCAGGATCTTGAACGCGGCACCCCGTTTGTAATCAGTCCCCGGAGCTGTCACGCCCCTTCCCGTAGGCTTGCATTGAGGGGCGGAGCGTGACGTCACACAGGGGCGGAGGCGTGACGTCACACGCCGCCGGCCGTGTGGTTGCCGTTAATCAGACCCGGAGCGAACACGCTCCGGGGACTGATTACAAACGGGGTGCTGTGTGCAAGATCACGGGGGTCCCCAGCGGCGGGACTCCCGCGATCAGGCATCTTATCCCCTATCCTTTGGATAGGGGATAAGATGTCTAAGCACCGGAGAACCCCTTTAAGATATTGAGCCCTCGGCTATGAGAACATTTGATCTGTCTTAGACTGCATTCACACTTTGTTTTTACATTACGAGTGCCAGATACGGCTGGGGGAGGGGCAAACTGGGCTCTCCCGTATCCCAGCCGGACCAGCACTGAACTCCATTTACTTTAATGAGCCGACCGGAGTCAAACGCTGACTCCGGTCGGCTCATTTTTGACCCGTATGCGGTTTCCTGACCTCGGGAGATACATTTAACATTAAAACTAGATTAACATGCCAATCAGACCATGTTATGTATGTTATACAATGTATCTGTTCGCTACAATATGTAGGACGCACCACACAGCCCCTCCATAATCGATTAAATAAACATCGTTATAATATCCGTAATACATTTTTATTACATGGAGTCTCCAGGCATTGCGCACAATCTCATCCTGATGTACAGCATCCTATAACCATCACACCCATAGAGGCAATTCCAACACATATCTCAAATCGTTTTGAACAGTAGAAAAGAAAAGAAATGTATTGGATATATCGAATGGGTACTTTAGTTCCGGATGGACTTAATGAACTCTCAGAAGTGATACTGTAAAATTATCCCATTCATTCCTTGGAAACAAACACAATAAATACACTTGCAGCCATTTAACTCTTTCAACTGACAGTTTACCTATTTTCCTTACCTTATTTCCTGAGTACATCCCGGGATATGCGCTTGTTCTAAAGCCGTTAGCAGCGATCGTTATATCCCCGCTCGCTCTCCCCTGTACTAGCCTAATAATGTACATAAACATGGTAAATGTCTCTACTTCGGCTGTTACACACTGCCATCTACTGGTGGATTTTCATCATAGCACTCAGCACTTTTTTATTTAACCCCTTAAGGACTGAGCCCTTTTTCACCTTAACCCCTTGGGGACGGAGCCCATTATGACCCTAAAGACGGGAGCATTTTTTGCAAATCTGACCACTGTCACTTTAAACATTAATAACTCTGGAATGCTTTTACTTATAAATTTGATTCCGAGATTGTTTTTTTCGTGACATATTCTACTTTATGTTAGTGGTAAATTTTCGGCGATACTTGCATCCTTTCTTGGTGAAAAATTTGAAAATTTCATGAAAAATTTGAAAATTTAGCATTTTTCTAACTTTGAAGCTCTCTGCTTATAAGGAATATGAATATTCCAAATAAATTATATATTGATTCACATATACAATATGTCTACTTTATGTTTGCATCATAAAATTGATGAGTTTTTACTTTTGGAAGACATCAGAGGGCTTCAAAGTTCAGCAACAATTTTCCAATTTTTCGCAAAATTTTCAAAATCGGAATTTTTCAGGGACCAGTTCAGGTTTGATGTGGATTTGAAGGGTCTCCTGGTTAGAAATACCCGATAAATGACCCCATTATAAAAACTGCACCCCTCAAAGTATTCAAAATGACATTCAGTAAGTGTGTTAACCCTTTAGGTGTTTCACAGGAATAGCAGCAAAGTGAAGGAGAAAATTCAAAATCTTCATTTTTTACACTGGCATGTTCTTGTAGACCCAGTTTTTGAATTTTTACAAGGGGTAAAAGGAAAAAAATCCTCTCAAAATTTGTAACCCAATTTCTCTCGAGTAAAAAAATACCTCATATGTGTATGTCAAGTGTTCGGCGGGCGCAGTAGAGGGCTCAGAAGCGAAGGAGCAACAGGGGGATTTAGGAGAGTGAGTTTTTCTGAAATGGTTTTTGGGGGGCATGTCCCATTTAGGAAGCCCCTATGGTGCCAGGACAGCAAAAAAACCCACATTGCACACTATTATGGAAACAACACCCCTCAAGGAACGTAACAAGGGGTACGGTGAGCCTTAACACCCCACAGGTATTTGACAACTTGTTGTTAAAGTCGGATGTGTAAATTTAAAAAAAATATTTTTCCACTAAAATGCTGGGTTTTCCCCAAATTTTACTTTTTTACAAAGGGTAGTAGGAGAAAATGCCCCCCCAAAATTTGTAACCCCATTTCTTCTGAGTATGGAAATACCCCATGTTTGGACGTCAAGTGCACTGCGAGCGAACTACAATGCTCAGAAGAGAAGGAGCACCATTGAGCTTTTAGAGAGATAATTTGTTTGGAATGGAAGTCGGGGGCCATGTGCATTTACAAAGCCCCCCGTGGTGCCAGAACAGTGGACCCCCCACATGTGACCCCATTTTGGAAACTACACCCCTCACGGAATGTAATAAGGGGTACAGTGAGTATTTACACCCTACTGGCGTTTGACAGATATTTGGAACAGTGGGCTGTGCAAACAAAAAAATTTAATTTTCCATTTTCACGTACCACTGTCCCAAAAATCTGTCAGACCCCTGTGGGGCGTAAATGCTCACTGTACCCCTTATTACATTCCGTGAGGGGTGTAGTTTCCAAAATGGGGTCACATGTGGGTATTTATTTTTTTGCATTTATGTCAGAACCGCTGTAAAATCAGCCACCCCTGTGCAAATCACCAATTTCGGCCTCAAATGTACATAGTGCGCTCTCACTCCTGAGCCTTGTTGTGCGCCCGCAGAGCATTTTACGCCTACATATGGGGTATTTCCGTACTCAGGAGAAATTGCGTTACAAATTTTGGGGGTCTTTTTTTCCTTTTACCTCTTGTGAAAATAAAAAGTAAAGGGCAACACCAGCATGTTAGTGTAAAATTTTTTTTTTTTACACTAACAGGCTGGTGTAGACCCCAACTTTTCCTTTTCATAAGGGGTAAAAGGAGAAAAAGCCCCCCAAATTTGTAGTGCAATTTCTCCCGAGTACAGAGATACCCCATATGTGGCCCTAAACTGTTTCCTTGAAATACGACAGGGCTACAAAGTGAGAGAGCGCCATGCGCATTTGAGGACTAAATTAGGGATTGCATAGGGGTGGACATAGGGGTATTCTACGCCAGTGATTCCCAAACAGGGTGCCTCCAGCTGTTGCTAAACTCCCAGCATGCCTGAACAATCAGTGGCTGTCCAGAAATGCTGGGAGTTGTAGTTTTGCAACAGCTGGAGGCTCCGTTTTGGAAACACTGCTGTACAATACATTTTTCATTTTTATTGGGGGGGGGGGCAGTGTAAGGGGGTGTATATGTAGTGTTTTACTCTTTATTAGGTGTTAGTGTAGTGTAGTGTTTTTAGGGTACATTCACACTGGCGGGTTACGGTGAGTTTCCCGCTAGGAATTTGCGCTGCGGTGAAAAATTTGCCGCAGCTCATACTTGAAGCAGGAAACTTGCTGTAAACCCGCCCGTGTGAATGTACCCTGTACGTTCACATGGGGGGGGGGGGCAAACCTCCAGCTGCTTCAAAACTACAACTCCCAGCATGCACGGTCTGTCAGTACATGCTGGGAGTTGTAGTTTTGCAACAGCTGGAGGCACACTGGTTGGAAAACCTTCAGTTAGGTTCTGTTACCTAAGTCAGTATTTTCCAACCAATGAGCCTCCAGCTGTTGCAAAACTACAACTCCCAGCATGCACGGTCTGTCAGTACATGCTGGGAGTTGTAGTTTTGAAACAGCTGGAGGCACACTGGTTGGAAAATACTGAGTTGGGTTCTGTTACCTAACTCAGTATTTTCCAACCAGTGTGCCTCCAGCTGTTGCAAAACTACAATTCCCAGCATGTCTGATCACAGAAGGGCATGCTGGGAGATGTAGTTATGCAACAGCTGGAGGTACGCAACTACAACTCCCAGCATGCCGAGACAGCTGTTTTCTGTGTGGGCATGCTGGAATTTGTAGTTTTGCAACATCTGGAGTGCTACAATTTAGAGACCACTGAACAGTGATCTCCAAACTGTGGACCTCCAGATGTTGCAAAACTACAACTCCCAGCATGCCCAGACAGCAAACAGCTGTGTGGGCATGCTAGGAGTTGTAGTTTTGCAAGATCTAGAGGGCAGTATAGAGATCACTGTGCAGTGGTCTCTAAACTGCAGACCTCCAGCTGTTGCAAAACTACAAATTCCAGCATGCCCACACAGCAAACAGCTGTCTGGGCATGCTGGGAGTTGTAGTTTTGCAACATCTGGAGGGCTACAGTCTAGAGACCACTATAGTGGTCTCAGACTGTAGCCCTCTAGATGTTGCTAGGCAACTACTCACCGGCTTCCGTCGCATCCGGGAGCCGTCCTCTTCTGCCGCACGCCACCGCTGATCTCCGTCGCCGACCGCCGATCCCCGTCGCTCCGCTGCCTCCGGAGGGGTAAGTGGACGTCGGCGCCCGGTCCTCTTCATTTTCCCCGTTCTGCCCCGCCTATTGTGGGAGGGCAGAACGGGGAAACCGAAAGTAAACCCCTCCGCCCCTGATCTGCTATTGGTGGTCGCGTCTAGACCACCAATAGCAGAAATAGGAGGGGTGGCAACTCTGCCACCTCACTCCTATCGCTTTAGGGGGATCGTGGGTGTCTTAGACACCCGCGATCCCCCTTCTATTCCGGGTCACCGGGTCACCATAGACCCGTAATGACCCGGAATTGGCGCAAATCGCAAGTGTGAATTCACTTGCGATTTGCGCCGATCGCCGACATGGGGGGGTCTAATGACCCCCCTGGGCATTTGCACGGGGTGCCTGCTGATAGATATCAGCAGTCACCCCGGCCCGGTCCCCGCCCGGCGCGCGGCGGGGGTCGAAATTCCCACGGGCGTATGGATACGCCCTTCGTCCTTAAGTACCAGGACGCAAGGGCGTATGCATACGCCCTTCGTCCCCAACAGGTTAAGGACTCAGCCGTTTTTTGCAATTCTGACCACTCTCACTTTAAACATTAATAACTCTGGAATGCTTTTACTTATCATTCTGATTCCGAGATTGTTTTTTTGTGACATATTCTACTTTAACTTTTTATGGTAACTTGCATTCTTTCTTGGTGAAAAATCCCCAAATTTGATGAAAAAATTGAAAATTTTGCATTTTTCTAATTTGAAGCTCTCTGCTTGTAAGGAAAATGGATATTCAAAATAAAAAATAATTTTGATTCACATATACAATATGTCTACTTTATATTGACATCATAAAATTTATGAATTTTTACTTTTGGAAGACACCAGAGGGCTTCAAAGTTCAGCAGCAATTTTCAAATTTTTCACTAAATTTTCAAACTCGATATTTTTCAGGGACCAGTTCAGGTTTGAAGAGGATTTGAAGGATCTTCATATTAGAAATACCCCACAAATGACCCCATTATAAAAACTGCACCCCCCAAAGTATTCAAAATGACATTCAGTCAGTGTTTTAACCCTTTAGGTGTTTCACAGGAATAGCAGCAAAGTGAAGGAGAAAATTCAAAATCTTCATTTTTTACACTCGCATGTTCTTGTAGACCCAATTTTAGAATTTTTGCATGTTGTAAAAGGAGAACATTTTTACTTGTATTTGTAGCCCAATTTTTCTCGAGTAAGCACATACCTCATATGTCTATGTAAAGTGTTCGGCGGGCGCAGTAGAGGGCTCAGAATGGAAGGAGCGACAAGGGGATTTTGGAGAGAACATTTTTCTGAAATGGTTTTTGGGGGGCATGTCACCTTTAGGAAGCCCCTAGGGTGTCAAAACAGCAAAAAAAAAAAAAAAAACACTTGGCATACCATTTTGGAAACTAGACCCCTTGAGGAATGTAACAAGGAATTAAGTGAGCCTTGATACCCCACAGGTGTTTCATGACTTTTGCAAATGTAAAAAAAAATAAAAAATAATTACCTAAAATGCTTGGTTTCCCAAAAATTTTACATTTTTACAAAGGGTCAAAGCACAAAATACCCCCCAAAATTTGAAGCCCAATTTATCCCAATTCAGAAAACACCCCATATGGGGGTGAAAAGTGCTCTGCTGGCGCACTACAGGTCTCAGAAGGGAAGTAGTCACATTTGGCTTTTTGGAAGCAAATTTTGCTCTGGAGGCATGCTGCATTTGGAAGCCCCTATGGTGCCAGGACAGCAAAAAAAAAAAACCACATGGCATACCATTTTGGAAACTAGACCCCTTGGGGAATGTAACAAGGGGTAAAGTGAACCTTAATACCCCACAAGGGTTTCACGACTTTTGCATATGTAAAAAAAAAAATAATAATTTTTACCTAAAATGCTTGGTTTCCCCAAAATTTCACATTTTTACAAAGGGTTAAAGGCGAAAATACCCCCCAAAATTTGAAGCCCAATTTCTCCCGATTCAGAAAACACCCCATATGGGGGTGAAAAGTGCTCTGCTGGCGCACTACAGGTCCCAGAAGAGGAGTAGTCACATTTGGCTTTTTGGAAGCAAATTTTGCTCTGGGGGCATGCCGCATTTAGGAAGCCCCTATGGTGCCAGGACAGCAAAAAACAACACATGGCATACCATTTTGGAAACTAGACCCCTTGGGGAATGTAACAAGGGGTAAAGTGAACCTTAATACCCCACAGGGTTTTCACGACTTTTGCATATGTAAATTTTTTTTTTGGGCGGGGGGGGGATAGGGTATTTTGGTATAAAATTTGGAAGTCAATGTACCCTGGACTGGTACATTGGAGCGGAATTCTGGGGAATGAAAATTAGGGCAAAGGATGGAAAATTTTGTACTCCATGGAAGTGTGATACTCCCTGAAGCAGTCTATGCAGAGGCCCGGATTATCTGGGCAAGTGTCACACTGAATGGTGGTGTCCCTCCGTCTCCCCTTCCTGTAACACACTCTGCATTTCTTCTGGGTTCGTCCCGACCTTCTAGTGTTGGGGATCACACCAGGAAAGTGTTGGCCCGGGACGATCCGGGGACCTAAAGTTCCAGAGGTGCTCTGACCCGCTCCTTGGCGGTCACCAAAGATGAGGGCCTTTAGAACTACCTCTTGGAACTCCAGGTATGTCCCTGTGTTGCCAGCGTTCTGGTACAGTATAAAAGAGTTGTACATGGCAACCTGTACCATGTAGACTGCAACCTTTTTATACCATACACGTGTTTTCCGCATGGCATTATATGGCTTGAGGACTTGATCAGAAAGATCAACTCCCCCCATATACTGATTGTAGTCCAGAATACAATCAGGCTTGAGGACCGGTCCCGCGGTACCTCGCACAGGGACAGGGGTGCTGCCATTCCCATGAATTGTGGTGAGCATAAGGACATCCCTCTTGTCCTTATACCGGACCAACAACAGGTTCTCATGGGAAAAGGCACGGGACTCACCCCGGGGGATAGGAGCATGTAGGGGATGGGGCGGAAGGCCTCTTTGATTCTTCCGGACTGTCCCACAAGCGACCGTGGATCTGGCGGCGAGGGATGTGAAGAGAAGGATACTAGTATAAAAGTTATCCCCATAAAGGTGGTAACCTTTATCTAGCAATGGGTGCAAAAGGCCCCAAACGATTTTCCCGCTAACACCCAGAGTGGAGGGACATTCTGGGGGTTCAAAACGGGAATCTCGTCCCTCATACACTATAAACTTGCAAGTGTACCCAGAGGTACTCTCGCAAAGTTTATACATCTTCACGCCATACCGCGCTTGCTTGGTTGGGATGTATTGCCGGAAGCTGAGTCTCCCCTTGAAGCTGATGAGCGACTCATCAATAGAGACCTCCCGCCCCGGGACATAGGCCTCCCAAAATCTGGCCCCGAAGTGACTGATGACCGGCCTGATTTTATACAGGCGGTCATACGCAGGATCAGTTCGGGGGGGACATGCCGCATTATCAGCATAATGCAAACATCTCCAAATGGCCTCGAACCGGGGACGTGTCATGGCCATACTGTAGAGGGGTGTCTGGTAAAAGACGTCCCCACTCCAATATTGCCTGACACAGGGTTTTTTAACTATATCCATATGCAGCGCGAGGCCCCAAAAGGTCCTCATTTCGGCTGCATTGACTGGAGTCCAGCCGCTGGGTCTAGCTAAAAATGAGCCCGGGTTAGCGGCGACGAAGTGTTGGGCATACAGATTCGTCTGTGTAACCATCAAATTAACAAAGTCGTCACTGAAAAAATGACCGAAAAAGTCCTTTTCAGTGAACCCGACAATGTTCATTTTGATTCCTGAGTGGCCAACAAACTCAGGAATCACGGGCTCGTGGTCCGCTGGCTCAGCCCAGTCAAGTTCTCCGGTACGAGGTACCAGTGACCTTGGCAGGGGGTTTCACTAGTATGAGCGCCAGGGGGACTCATACTAGCATGGGGCACAGGGTCAAGGGCAGAGGAGGTTTGCGGCACCGCACGGCGGCGTCTCCGCCGCCTTGGCTCATCATCTTAACTAGATGATGAGGAGGACGATGAAATAAGGAAGCTGGGGTCTTCATCATCCTCTGAGCCGCTCTCGGTATCGGAGGCAATTAGGTCATATGCCTCCTCCGCCGAGAACACTCTGCGGGCCATTTCCCTACTCTAATGTGGATACGGGGGGGGGTGTGTGTGTGTGGAAAAACTTTATTGGTGTATGTGCTGCGTGTGGTGTGGTGCGATATTACCTCCCTAACCCTCCCTAGCCTAACCTAACTAAACTAAACTAACCCGCCCTAACAGAAAGAAGAAATATATAAAAAAGGGGACTTTTATTTTTTTATTTTTTTTTAGAAAGGGGACTTCTAACGCAAAAAAAGACCTGCGCCACAAAAAAGCGTTTATCTAATCAATGGTGTGTGCACTGATTAGCGCTTGTGGCGGCAGGGGGCGCAGAAGTCAGTGGGGGGTCCGGCCACTCAGCCCAGAACAGTGGCTGGTGGCTTGTACACAGACCCCCACACAAAAAAACCGAAAAATAAAATTAAAAAAACGCTTAATCCCGAAAAAATGCACCCGCCTGAACCCAAAAAAAAACGCTGATCAGTGATAAATCACCGACAGCGGTGGGACAGGCTGCACACACAGGTACGGTCCGTCCACACAGTACACGCCTGCTACTGGGGGCACGGACCGCCTATGGGTGCAAAAACACGCTAGAAAACCCGAAAAAAAGCGCCGGCACCACAAAAAAAACGCTGATCAGTACTACGGGACTGATCAGCGGCGGGTGGGCTTTAACAAACGTTGGCGGACCGCTCTTTTATAACTAAGAGGGTCCGCACACACGCTTAGGAAAAAAAAAAAGAAAAAAAGATCTGCGCCAAAAAAAAACGCTGGCGGCAGACCGCAGCGACCCAGCAGGGCCGGGGTCACGCAGCTAAAGGTGCTACGGACCCACGGACACCCACTGAGGTACGCTGGAAAAAATAAAAAAATAAAAAAGACTTTTTTTTTTTAACCCTAACCTGTCCCTACCTAATCTAAAGCTATCCCTGGGGATTTCTGTGCCAAGGGGCCACAGAAAGGGGGCAAGGGGCACTTTTTTTTTACTGAGGGGATGGTGGGCAGCACGGGGCTCCGTCCTGCACACCAGATCTCTCTGAAATGGCGGGCAGAACGGAGCAACATGCTCCTAGCCCACCAGATCCCCTCCCATTACATTGTGATTGGTATGGCCACTTTGGCCACCCAATCACAGCTGTACTGAGGGGGGTGGCCACAATGCCAGCCCCCAGTACAGCATGGATGGTGATTGGTGGTGTATACTACACCACCAGTCACCATCTATATCCAGGTCACAGGGTCACACGTGACCCTGATGACCTGGAACCGCTGCAGAACGCCGGTTAGTAGTTACCGGCGTCCTGCAGCGATCGCCGGTATAGGAGGTCCTCCGGACCTCCTCCGGCACACTGCCGGGATGTCTGCTGATAGAAATCAGCAGACATCCGGCTCCGATCCCCGCCCGGCGAGCGGCGGGGAACGGAATCGCAGCGCATCGCTCGTCTGAATTGGCGAGCGATGCGCTGCGATCGCCGACATGGGGGGTCATCATGACCCCCCTAGGCGATATGCCGGGATGCCTGCTGAACGATTTCAGCAGGCATCCGGCTCCGGCGCCCCTCCGGCTAGCGGCGGGGGGCCGGGATATGACAGGACGTACTCAAACGTCCTGAGTCCTTAAGGACTCGGAAAAGGGGTCGTTTGAGTACGTCCTGCGTCCTTAAGGGGTTAATTAAATAAATGTATTATATTGGTTTTTATTTAGACAATATATCAGGCCTTTCATTACAATTATTTTACTTATTTATTCAATTGTTTTATGCTATTTTAGTTTTATTAATGTGTATGTTTTTTGCACACAGCTTCTACGGCACTCCGGAAGTTGTCATCGCCCCCCCCCTTTTTTTTTTTTTCTTCAATTGTTGTCTTATAAAAGCAAGTATTTTCCAGTATGTACACTATGCCTGATGAAGATCCCTGTTCGGGATCGAAACGCGTTGCACTGTATATAATAAAACAATTTCATTCAATCCTGGACCAGCGCCGTCATTGAGAGGAACTCTTTTTCCATTCATTTCTCCGGTTTCCTGACCTAGAACCGTAGTTCTGCTGCTCAGCAGCAGCGTGAGTTAACTCTTTCCTTGCTTGGCTCCTGAATGGTATACATGGGTCCAGGGGCGGATCCAGAGTCGAGTCTCGGGAGGGGCACTATTAGAGTATTTTGTGTTGGCGGACAGAAAACAAGGTGTTGCTTACGGAACTTACAATATTATTAAATGTATCATACAGTCCTAACCTTCTTTAAGACTCTTATGCCATGTTCACATGTCAGAATAATAATCAAATATACCAATTGCCACAGAATGGGAAAGTGCTAAAGAGGTTTTTACCATTTAAAACTACAGCTCCCAGTATGACCTAAGCAGTTGTGAGGGGATGCTGGGAGTTGTTGTTTCACCCATCATAACTGCAGTGACTCCAGCTCTGATAGGACATAGTGAGGAGGATACAGAATGATATGAGTGACTACAGGTGACGTCTTCTCTATAGTCTTTCCTTATCTAATTCAGATGTACTTACCACGGGACTTGTTCCAGCTAAATCTTCTCTCTGCAGACGCCCAGACGTCTCCTCACTATGATTCTGATCCTCTATATGAAAACAATAATTATTATAAACCTGCCAGACACTGTATTCTTCGAATATAATACTGGCACACACCCTCTGAATATAATTCTGACACACTGTACCCCTTGAATATACAACACACTGTACCCTCTGAATATAATACCGCCACACACCGTACCCTCTGAATATAATACTACCACACACTGCACTCTCTGAATATAATACTACCACACACTGCACTCTCTGAATATAATACTACCCCACACTGCACTCTATGAATATAATACTACCTCACACTGCACTCTCTGAATATAATACTACCACACACTGCACTCTCTGAATATAACTTGCTGTGCAGTGCACCCTCTGAATATAATACTACCACACACTGCACTCTCTGAATATAATACTACCCCACACTGCACTCTCTGAATATAATACTACCACACACTGCACTCTCTGAATATAATACTACCCCACACTGCACTCTCTGAATATAATACTACCCCACACTGCACTCTCTGAATATAATACTACCCCACACTGCACTCTCTGAATATAATACTACCCCACACTGCACTCTCTGAATATAATACTACCCCACACTGCACTCTCTGAATATAATACTACCACACACTGCACTCTCTAAAATATAATACTACCACACACTGCACTCTCTGAATATAACTTGCTGTGCAGTGCACTCTCTGAATATAATACTACCACACACTGCACTCTCTGAATATAATACTACCCCACACTGCACTCTCTGAATATAATACTACCCCACACTGCACTCTCTGAATATAATACTACCCCACACTGCACTCTCTGAATATAATACTACCACACACTGCACTCTCTGAATATAACTTGCTGTGCAGTGCACTCTCTGAATATAATACTACCACACACTGCACTCTCTGAATATAATACTACCCCACACTGCACTCTCTGAATATAATACTACCACACACTGCACTCTCTGAATATAATACTACCCCACACTGCACTCTCTGAATATAATACTACCACACACTGCACTCTCTGAATATAACTTGCTGTGCAGTGCTCCCTCTGAATAAAATACCCAAATGTATTGTTGCCCATAAAAAAATGTAACACCCCAGAAATTCCTCATAATATACACTATACTTCTGAAATGCAGAATACTCTGTGCCTTCACATATAGCAATAATGCTCCATCTTGTGCCTCTTCATATAATAATTATGACCCGTCCCGTTCCCCCCACATAGTAATGCCCTGTGCCCCTAACATATAATGCCCCCTGTGCTGTGCCCTTCACATATAATTCCCCCGTTCTTTGCCCCTCACATATAATGCCCCCATCATGCGTCCCTCACATATAATGCCCCCATCATGTGCCCCTCACATATAATGCCCCCCGTGCTGTGCCCCTCACATATAATGTCCCCTTTGCTGTGCCCCTCACATATAATGTCCCCTTTGCTGTGCCCCTCACATATAATGCCCCCGTGCTGTGCCCCTCACAAATAATGCCCCCGTTCTTTGCCCCTCACATATAATGCCCCGATCATGTGCCCCTCATATATAATGCCCCCATCATGCACCCCTCACATATAATGCCCCCATCATGCACCCCTCACATATAATGCCCCCATCATGCACCCCTCACATATAATGCCCCATGCTGTGCCCTTCACATATAATGCCCCCGTTCTCTGCCCCTCACATATAATGCCCCCGTTCTTTGCCCCTCACATATAATGCCCCCATCATGCACCCCTCACATATAATGCCCCCATGTCCTGTCCCCTCAGGGGGCATTATATGTGAGGGGCACAGCACAGGGGGCATTATATGTTTGGGGCACATGACAGGAGCATTATATGTGAGGGGCACAGCACAGGGGGCATTATATGTGAGGGGCGCATGATGGCGCATTATATATGAGGGGCACAGGATGGGGGCATTATATATGAGGGGCGCATGATGGGGCATTATATATGAGGGGCGCATGATGGGGGCATTATATGTGTGGGGCACAGCACAGGGGGCATTATATGTGTGGGGCACAGCACAGGGGGAATTATATCATATAATGCCCCCTGTGCTGTGCCCCATACATATAATGCCCCCTGTGCTGTGCCCCTCACATATAATACCCCCTGTGCTGTGCCCCCCACACATATAATTTATATGTGTGGGCACAGCACAAGGGGCATTATATGTGAGGGGCACAGCACAGAGGGCCCCCCTGTCATGTGCTCTTCACATATAGTGCCCCCAGTGCTTTGCCTTGCAGCCCCTCACATTAAAAATTCCCCTAAGTTTTTAAATCCCTATCCTCCTGGCACATATTCTGTCCTCCGAATCCCCTGGGCCCTGAGCATACTCTTAGTACTTACAGTATGCTGGCCGCGGGGACGGGATTTCCGGGCGCCGGCGCGATGATGTGAAGTCATCGCGCCGGCCTGCAGTGGATCGCGACCCCGCAGCTCACACGCTGTGTACTCACAGCCAGTGGCGTTGCTAGGGTTGGTGTCACCCGTTGCGGTAGAAAATGGTGTCACCCCAGCATGCTGGGAGTTGTAGTTTTGCAACAGCTGGAGGCACCCTGGTTGGGAAACACTGACATAGATAGATAGGGAATATATATAGACCAGGGGTTCTCACCTATTTTTAGTGAGGGTCCGCTTATCCAGGTCTGCCATCCGGTAAAGGTCCAAGCTGTATGCTAATGCTTGGTGCACACCTAGCGGCCTCAGCACCATGAAGGCAATAGCAAACTAACAACTGAAGTGTGGAGGATGTATAACCTGAATACTGCTGCACACTGTAACCACTGGATATAATACTGCCACACACTGGGCCCCTGAATATAATACTGCCACACACTGTACCCCTGAATATAATACTACCACACACTGTACCCCCTGAATATAATACTGCCACACACTGGGCCCCTGAATATAATACTGCCACACACAGGGCCCCTGAATATAATACTGCCACACACTGTACCCCCGAATATAATACTGCCACACACTGTACCCCTGAATATACTACTGCCACACACTGTATCCCTGAATATAATACTACCACATACTTTGCCCTGAATATAAACCTGCCACCCACTGTGTCCCTGGTATATTACTGCTACCCACTGTGCCCCTTAAAATACTGCCATTCTCTGTACCCCTGAAAATAATTCTGCCACACACTGGGCCCCTGTTATATTACTGCCACACACTATTCCCCTGCAACATTACTTGCAGATGCTATGCTCTAACGCTGACTAATTGCACCTCTGTGTCTCTTAAAACAATAAAATGATGCCACTGTGCCTATAGAATGAATGACGCCACTGTGACCCCAGAATGAATGATGCCACTGTGCCCACAGAATGAATGATGCCACTGTGCCTATAGAATGAATGACGCCACTGTGACCCCAGAATGAATGACGCCACTGTGCCCACAGAATGAATGATGCCACTGTGCCTATAGAATGAATGATGCCACTGTGACCCCAGAATTAATGATGCCACTGTGCCCACAGAATTAATGATGCCACTGTGCCTATAGAATGAATGATGCCACTGTGACCCCAGAATTAATCATGCCACTGTGACCCCAGATTTAATCATGCCACTGTACCCACAGAATTAATCATGCCACTGTACCCACAGAATTAATCATGCCACTGTGACCACAGAATTAATCATGCCACAGTACCCACAGAATTAATGATGCCACAGTACCCACAGAATTAATGATGCCACAGTACCCACAGAATTAATTATGCCACTGTACCCACAGAATTAATGATGCCACTGTACCCACAGAATTAATCATGCCACTGTGACCACAGAATTAATCATGCCACTGTGACCACAGAATTGATGATGCCACTGTGACCACAGAATTAATGATGCCACTGTGACCACAGAATTAATGATGCCACTGTACCCACAGAATTAATAATGCCACTGTACCCACAGAATTAATCATGCCACAGTACCCACAGAATTAATGATGTCACTGTGGGTACAGTGGCATCATTAATTCTGTGGTCACAGTGGCATGATTAATTCTGTGGGTACAGTGGCATCATTAATTCTGTGGGTACAGTGGCATCATTAATTCTGTGGTCACAGTGGCATCATTAATTCTGTGGTCACAGTGGCATCATTAATTCTGTGGTCACAGTGGCATCATTAATTCTGTGGTCACAGTGGCATCATTAATTCTGTGGGTACAGTGGCATCATTAATTCTGTGGGTACAGTGGCATCATTAATTCTGTGGGTACTGTGGCATCATTAATTCTGTGGGGCACAGTGGCATCATTAATTCTGTGGGGCACAGTGGAATCATTAATTCTGTGGGGCACAGTGGCATCATTACTTTTGGAGGCACAGTGGCATCATTAATTCTGTAGGCACAGTGACATCATTAATTCTGTGGGTACAGTGGCATCATTAATTCTGTGGGTACAGTGGCATCATTAATTCTGTGGTCACAGAATTAATGATGCCACTGTACCCACAGAATTAATGATGCCACTGTACCCACAGAATTAATGATGCCCCAGTACCCACAGAATTAATGATGCCACAGTACCCATAGAATTAATGATGCCACTGTACCCACATAATTAATGATGCCACTGTGCCCCACAGAATTAATGATGCCACTGTGACCACAGAATTAAGGATTCCACTGTGACCACCAAATAAGTGATGCCACTGTACCCATATAATTAATGATGCCACTGTACCCACAGAATTAATGATGCCACTGTACCCACAGAATTAATTATGCCACTGTGCCCCAGAATTAATGCCACTGTGCCCCCATATGAACTTTGCCACTGTAACTCTCCATCTGTTGTAAAACTACAACTCCCATCATGCACAGACAAAAGGTCATGATGGTAGCTGTAGTTCTACAATAACTGGAGAGTCACAGATGGGGGAACACAAATTTTTACCTGAGAGCTTAGAATCGCCGTCCCAGGTCCCGCACTGCTCCGCTGCTCTGGCCTCTTCTAGTCAGGCCTGGCCAGAGCAGATGATGCAGGCAGCTAATGGTGCTACCTGCATCATAGGAGAAGCGCAGGGCAGGGACACATCGCTCCCTCGCTCCGGGCCGCGGCTATTCATTTGTATTGGCGTCTTAAAGACACAGCTACAAATGAATAAGGGGAGATCCAGCGGATGGTCCGAATGACTGGGGGACGCAGTCCGGATCTGGACCGTGGTCTGCCAGTTCAGTACCCCTGATATAGGACATAGATAAATGTTTCCCAACCAGAGTGCCTCCAGCTGTTACAAAACTACAACTCCCAGCATGCCTGGACAGCATTGTAGCTTTGCTTTGGAGACACCTTGGTTGGGAAACACTTATTTATGTCAGTGTTTCCCAACCCTCCAGCTGTTGCAAAACTACAACTCCCAGCATGCTAGGAGTTGTAGTATTGCAACAGCTGGGGGCACCCCTGGTGAGAAAGGGGGGGGGGTGAGCAGGGATTGTGCTGGGAAGGGGGAGGGATGATGCTGGAAAAGGGTGGGCATGGATGGTGGGGGGTAGTTTATCTTACCTGCCTTAGAACACTGCTGGGCTCCTGTATCCTCCAGACACTTCCTGCTTGCTGGGGTCATGTGATGTTTTGGTGTCACATGACCCAAGCAGAGCAGTAGAAAGCTGCCAATCAGGGGGAAGAGAAGCCGAGTAAGTGCCGATAACTCCACAGACACGCTGTGTGCACGCTCCCTCTGCACTGCAGACTGAGTATACAAATATAGCTTGTGACAGGGATGAGCGCTGGGACAGGGTGTCACCCCACCACCCCACCATTCTAGGGGGCAGCAATCTCGGGGGGGGGGGGGGGGGGGGATAATTGCCCCGTTGTACCCCCCCCCCCCCCCCCCCCCCCCTGGATCCGCCACTGCATGGGTCAGGGGTGTGGAAATTAAAAAAAAAACTACTTGTCCAAGGGACTAAAGCGGAACACAATCTACTTGTCCCTCAAGAAAATCCACTTGTCCTGATTGATGAAATAATTTCAACCAAAATAGTCTGATCCCCCCCACTAGACCACCAGGGATGGATATAAGATCCTTTAGACACTGCTGACAGCGGTGATCTAATGGGTTAATAGGCGATCGCAGTATGTCAGACTATTAGTGGCGGGAGAGCTGTAGCGCCTCTTACACCCGAGACAAGACCAGATAAGTCTAGATGTAACTTTTTGATCACCTTATAAAAAATTTCTCACATGAAGTGACCAAAAATGAGCAATTCTGGACTATTCTTTACATTTACACCGTTCACCATACGGTTTAATTAACATTATATTTTAATAGTCTGGACATTTCCACATGCAGCGATATCACTTATGTTTATTTTTCTACATTATTTTTATTTAAAGAAAATTGGAAACTTATTAGGAAAGGGGCTTATTCACATATATACGCACTTTTTAAAATATTTTAATCACTATTTTTCAGTCTCAATAGGGACTTATGTGTTACTGGGGGGGGGGGGGGGTTCTGCTTCTCCAGTTTATGTGGTGCATTTTGTGTCAGAAAATGCTGGAAGTTGCATTTAATTACTAGATAACTACAACTCCCAGCATGCCCTGATACAGCCTATGGTTGTGTGGGTGTTGCAGCATGTTCCACTGTATAGTAGGACAGTTAAGGTTATTGTAGGACATGCTGGGAGTTGTAGTTTTGGTTTGTGTCAGCTGCAGAGCCATAGGCTGTGTCAAGGAATAATGGGAATTGCAGTTAGTAACTACAACACCCAGCATGCCCTGATGCAGCCTATGGCTCTGCAGCTGACCCGAACCAAAACTACAACTCCCAGCATGTTACACTTTATAGTTCTACAGTTTAGGTTATGGTGTAACATGCTGGGAGTTGTAGTTTTGGTTCGGGCGTGTTTGTGTGCATCCGTGGGGCTCTTGGTTGACGGGTGAGTATGAAGGGGGCGGGATTCTGGGGGTGCAATATAGTGCGGGTGCCACTGAAAATAAATAAAATTAGATGGCACAACTGCCCTAATGCCCGACGTGACAGTCCGCTCCTATACAAAACATTCATGCATACACATATCATACATACACCAGCCACTGCCCCCATATCCCCATACACAACCCCCGCCACTGCCCCCCCCCCACATCATACATTACATACACACATACACTCACACCATACATATACACCATACATATGCACACATCATACATAGGCCTGCTGCTGCTGCCCCCCCACATATCATACATTACATTACATACACATCACACAGACATCATACACACATTACATACACATCACACACAGACATCATACACACATTATACATTACATACACATCACACACAGACAGACATCATACACACATCACACATACATCACACCATACATATACACCATACACACATCACACATTACATACACATCACACACAGACATCATACACACATTATACATTAGATACACATCACACACAGACAGACATCATACACACATCACACATACATCACAGACAGACATCATACACACATCACACATACACTCACACCATACATATACACCATACACACATTATACATTACATACACATCACACACAGACAGACATCATACACACATCACACATACATCACAGACAGACATCATACACACATCACACATACACTCACACCATACATATACACCATACACACATTATACATTACATACACATCACACACAGACAGACATCATACACACATCACACATACATCACAGACAGACATCATACACACATCACACATACACTCACACCATACATATACACCATACACACATTATACATTACATACACATCACACACAGACAGACATCATACACACATCACACATACACTCACACCATACATATACACCAGTGTTTCCCAACCAGGGTTCCTCCAGCTGTTGCAAAACTACAACTCCCAGCATGCCCAGGGCATGCTGGGAGTTGTAGTTTTGCAACAGCTGGAGGAACCCTGGTTGGGTAACACTGATATACACCATACATATGCACACATCATACATACACCTGCCGCTGCCCCCCCATCATACATTACATACACACATCACACATACACTCACACCATACATATACAACCACCCTTCCTGCCGCCGCCTGCATTCTCGGCCTCCTCACCTGATCCGGCCATGAGTGGACATCAGAGCTGTAGTCACCGCCGGTGTGAGGTGAGATTTCCGTCCTCCCCCTCCCCCCTGCTCTGTGTTTTCCCTGTGCAAACTAGCAACCTCCCCGTGGTGGATTAGGTCCTGGGGAGACAGATCAGGGGGAGGGGGAGGGATAGAGCTGTGCACGGAGCTGTCTACATCCTTTCTCTCACCCTGCTGTGTCTTCTGAGCTCCGTCCATCCTCCGGGAGGGGAGATAAGTGGACTCTATGTCAGCTGGAGGCCACCGCCCCCTCCATACACTCTGAGTGCCGGTGTGAGACTTCCATCGGCTCCTGCGCCTTACACCGACATTAAAGAAAAATAAGGGGGAAGTCTGTCTGTCCCTGCTCGCCCGATACAGGGCTAAATCTATGAACAATTCACCTGCCCGGCGCCCAAAACTACTTGTCCCGGGCGTCGGGCGATAGGATTTCCACATCCCTGATGGGTACACTATGTACCCCAGTATGCTATACAGCTGGCGTAGGTAAGTAGTGATGCTCTGCACCCTGTATACGCTATATATCACTCCTCACCTCCTTACACTCTGGACTGGGCGCTCTGCATCTGACCCATGGAGTGGTACCTGAAGGCAGTAAAAAAAATTGCCACAGGATCCAAAAATGATTGTTACCACACACCAGCAAAAACGCAAGAAAAAGAACACAAGAAAAACTGAAAAAATGCAGGAAAAAGCTGTGACAGTTCTTCTGGCGTTTTTGCTGGTGAACAAAAAACCTCAATGGAATCCAAGCCTCAAAGCAATAGAACAAAATCCCTATGTCCACTTTTCCTGTGAGGTGCAGCTCAGGTGTACTCTGTGTGGAGATTTAGAACTTTGCACAAAATTTATCATGTGCCTTGCAATTGCACCAAATTTAGACCAACCAAAACAATCTACAAAAAACATGTACCTACAACAATGATAAATTTCCCCCAATGTATATGTGTGATTGTGTATATGTAGTAGAGCTGAGTGTGTGTGTATATGCAGTAGAGCTGAGTGTGAGTGTGTGTATATGTAGCAGGAGCTGAGTGTGTGTGTGTGTATGTGCAGTAGAGCTGAGTGTGAGTGTGTGTATATGCAGTAGAGCTGAGTGTGTGTATATGCAGTAGAGCTGAGTGTGTGTATATGCAGCAGAGCTGAGTGTGTGTATATGCAGCAGAGCTGAGTGTGTGTGTGTATATGCAGTAGAGCTGAGTGTGAGTGTGTGTATATGCAGTAGAGCTGAGTTTGTGTGTGTGTATGTGCAGTAGAGCTGAGTGTGTGTGTATATGTAGCAGGAGTTGAGTGTGTGATTGTGTATATGCAGCAGAACTGAGTGTGTGATCAGGTGTATGTAGCAGAGCTGAGTGTGTGATTGTGTAAATGCAGCAGAGCTGAGTGTGTGATTGTGTCTATGTAGCAGAGCCGAGTGTGTGATTGTGTATATGTAGTAGAGCTGAGTGTGTGATTTTGTAAATGCAGCAGAGCTGAGTGAGTGATCAGGTGTATGTAGCCAAGTTGAGTGTGTGCGTGGTCATGCTTATACATTTTCAAAGATCTCTTGTGCTGCTTTGAAAGTATGTGAAAATTCATTTTCGCACCCCCAATTTTTTTTTTGCAGCCACATTGGATTTTTTTTTGGCGCCAAATTTTACATTACAGAAAATTCTGGCGGAAACATCTCACAAAATATTCCATGGTTACTAGTGCCCAGTGATAACTGTATAAATAAAACATTTCTTTTTTTTTCAATTCTTTATTTTCGAATATTGCAATACAACAGAACATACAAATGTAATATGAAGTACATTACATAATGCTAATCAAGAAGAAAGAAAAAGAGAGAAAAGCAAGATAAAGGGGTCGTGTGGGCTAGGCCCCAGGTAACATTTAAAAGGACCATTGGGCTCCTGTGTTGATGTATCATTGTAAAATCAATAAGACAAATCTATCAAGAGAAGTATTGGCCAACATCTACTTAAGACATACATAAAACAGGTCAGTCATACCTATAAGCATCCTATAAGTCTGAGGTGTTGTCACCTAGGAGCCCAGTTAATTAGGTGGAACTGTAATAGGAGTATGGTACTGAACATAGTAGGGTCAATGAACACGAGCACAATGTGTTAGAGCATTGACGGAGAAGAAAGAAAGAGGAGAAATGAAAAGGCGTAGGAATTCTCCAAGGTGGGAGGCAGAAGAAAGAGAAAATAGGGAGAAAGAGAGACGAGTGGAGGATAAAGAATAGATATAAGGTTTTTGGTCGTGGGTGAGGAGGTGGAGAGGGGGGGAAGGGTGGGCTGGGAAAGAGGGGTGGGGGGGTTGTCTATGGGGTCATTTGCTGGAACCCAGTTGCTATGTCTGATGCGAGAGAGGGAGAGCAG
Organism: Hyla sarda; assembly: GCF_029499605.1. NCBI lineage: Eukaryota > Metazoa > Chordata > Amphibia > Anura > Hylidae > Hyla > Hyla sarda. The sequence continues at coordinate 78,068,617 of NC_079196.1, read as the reverse complement.
TGTCAGCATCACGAAAGCCCAGCCAAGGAGCCCATATACTCCAGTATCTGTCATGTGAGCGATCACTCCAACTGGAGAGCTCCTCCATTCTACACAACTGGGAGACCTTAGAGATCCATTGTTGAACTGTAGGAGGTGTTTCATCTAACCAATGTAGTGGGACTAATGCCTTGGCTGCAGTTAGCAAGTGTGCAATCAGAGACCTCTTCGACAAGGTGCAATCCCTAGTCGATAAGCCCAAGAGAACCACCTCTGGTGAGAGAGGGACATGCCGTCCCATCACCTTATCTATGATGCAATTCACTTCATTCCAGTAAGACGTTATCCTGGGGCATGACCACCAAATGTGAGACAAAGAGCCCACGCCCCCATGGCATCTCCAGCATGCAGGGGAAGCACTCAGACCCCAATGATATAATAACTCGGGCGTCCTATACCATCTGGCTACTAGTTTATAATGACCTTCTTGTAGCTTAACGCACCTAGAGAAGCCATGGGAGCCTGTTAGAATGGATTTCCTCTCCTGGTCCGTGAACTTGCGCCCCAACTCCTCCTCCCAGGATCTCAAGTACAACGGGTCAGAAGTTTGCCTCTCATCTCTCAAACAGGCATTAAATGTGGAAAATTTTGGCTTGCAGTTCGGTGAGAATTGCATCAACTTATCTATCCAGGTTGGCTTTTCACCAATGACATACACCTTTAGAAATGCAACACACATCTCCCTGAGCATATGAAGATGTAGAAAGTTAGTTTTAAGGTGTGGGACTATTGTGGATAGTGTCTCAACTGTGGGTGGTTGATTTCGGGCACATAGGGTTTTGACAGGGACGTGTTGAAAATGGGACCACAAGTCGTCCGCCTCTTGCATGTCAGGGTGAACTGCATATGGAATCAGAGAACTTGGAAAGCATGGAGAAATCAGTGTTTTTCCGTGGTTTCCTTGTGTTGTGCCTTTATCATAAGCTCTTTTGATAGTGAGTGTACCTTTCAACAGGGGATTATTAACATGCGAGAGGGAGCGGCGCGTAGGCAGCCAGACATGACGGTCCACCCCAAAGCCTCGAGAAGTCATTTGTGAGCATTCAAGTTCTGAGCTACCCAGTAGGCTAGTTCTAGTAGTGATCTCAACCCATCTATGAATATGGTTAGCTGTATAAAGCATAGAAATGTCTGGCATACCTATGCCACCGCTCCTCTTAGATCTAGTAAGAAGGGAATGTGCTAAACGTGGGCGCTTCCCTGACCAAAGGAAAGCCCCAAAGAGCCGTTTCCATTGCAGGAGATACCATTTAGGTAGTTCTATGGGTACCATGCGCAGTAAGTAGAGTATGGACGGTACAATGTATGTCTGTAGGAGGTTGAGTCGCCCCACCCATGAAAGGAAGGGTAACTTGTAGGAGTCAATTTTATTCTTCATTTTAGTCAGTAAGGGTACATAGTTAAGGTCAAACAAGTTGCTCAGCGACGAGGGAAGGGCTATGCCCAGGTATGTGATGTGTTTAGATGGCCATCTATAAGACGAGGAAAATTGTAGACTCAAGGCTATACGAGGGGGTATCGTGAGGTTCAGTATCTCCGACTTACTATAATTTACTTTGAAATTGGATAGGGTTCCATACTCTTCAATAACGCATTGGACACGAGGCAGGGCTTCAGTAGGATTAGTGATCATTATGAGCAGATCGTCAGCGAATGCTGCCGTAAGATGAGGCCTATCCCCTATTTGCAATCCCCTAATCGCCCCATCCTGCCTCAAGCCCTGGAGAAGAGTCTCCATCACGAGGACGTACAGTGACGGTGATAGGGGGCACCCTTGTCGCGTCCCATTACATATGGGGAAAGGTTCAGAAAGAGTGCCATTGACCCTAACCCGTGCGCTGGGTTCACTATATAGGGACATGATAGCTCGGATGAAGCGATCAGGGATGCGATATTTGGTTAACACCTTGTTCATGTAGTCCCACGCTACCCTATCAAACGCCTTCTCGGCATCTGTGCCGAGAAGGAGTAGAGGGATCTTTTTTTGTGTGGCATAGTGAATAGCGTGCATGACTCGTAATGCATTATGCTTCCCCTCCCTGCCCTTCACAAAACCAGTCGGGTCCACATGAATGAGGCCAGGGAGGAGAGGGCGAAATCTCATGGACAACAGCTTAGCCCAGATCTTTAGGTCCATATTCAAAAGTGAAATGGGCCTATAACTCGAGCACAGTAGAGGGTCTTTACCTTCTTTTGGTAGAATAGTGATGTGTGCCTCTAGGGATTGGGGCGGCAAATGGGTGCCTCCAAGTAACGCGTTGCACCACTGAGTAAGCCGAGGCAGCAAGACTGTGCCCAACTTTTTATAGTATTGTAAGCTCAGGCCATCTGGTCCCGGGCTCTTCCCTATGGGGAAGGACTTTATTACTGCCTCAACCTCCTCAGCAGTGCAAGGCTCCAGCAATGTTTCCCCTTCCAGTGTGGTGAGGGTAGGTAAATTCAATCGGTACAAGAAAGTTTGGATTGCCTGCGTGCGTGGCAATGGCGTGGGGTTAGTTGGGTGTATGTTATAAAGAGAATAGTAGAAGTCCCGGAAAGCCGTTGCTATAGGGCCAGTGTCTACGTGTTGGGTACCATCCGGCTCCACAATCCTGTCAATGTGCGTTAAATAAAACATTTCTGAGCGTAAATGTGAGTGCAGGTGCAGTGACCAATAAAAAAAAAAAAAAAAAATTCTATATATATATGTATTTTTTTTTAATGCCATTTTCAATAATAGTTTTTTTTTTATTTTTTTTTTTTTTTATAATTACTTAAATAACACCTTTTCCCACAAAAGCAAAGAAAACCCCCCCCCCAAAAACAGTAAAACTGCAACACAATTTCTGTGATTTCCGGTATGAAATTTTTTATGTAAACTGGACTCTCACCCCTTTGAAAATATCATAGTTACATAGTTAGTACGGTCGAAAAAAGACATATGTCCATCAAGTTCAACCAGGGAATTGAAGGGTAGGGGTGTGGCGCGATATTGGGGAAGGGATGGGATTTTATATTTCTTCATAAGCATTAATGTTATTTTGTTCCAGGAATGTATCTAATCCTGTTTTAACCTCCTGAGCGGTATTCCCGAGCGTGACTCGGGGTTAATTTTCCCTGCCAGGATCGGTAACCCCGAGTCACGCTCGGGGTAGAATTGCAGAGTTCCCGGCCGGGCTGCACGATATATCGCAAAAGCAATGTGATATAGCGATGCGGCCCCCCGGGAAAACATGCGATTATCTGCTCTGGTCGGCTCCCGTTGCGGGGGCCGGCCAGAGCAGGTAAAGAAAAATACTAAAAGTCAGTGTTTCCCTACCAGGGGGCCTCCAGCTGTTGCAAAACTACAACTCTCAGCATGCCCGAACAGCCAAAGGCTGTCCGGGCATGCTGGGAGTAGTAGTTTCACAACAGCTGGAGGCCCCCTGGTAGAAAAACACTGAGCTAAGTGTAAAAGGAAGAAGTAGTAAAATAAAAAAAACTTTTGCTCACCTAGTCCCGGTCCCTGCAGATGTCGTTCCCCTCCGTGCGGTCCGGGGTGTCCTCTCTTCACTATTCATCTTCTAGGACCTTTCACTTTTCAGCCAATCACAGGCCGCAGTGGTGTAAAGCCTGTGATTGGCTGAAGGGGAAAGGGCTTGTTCTGCAGCAGATACACTAGGTATGAAATCTGCCGGCAAACCCAGTGTATTTGCTGCAGGACAAGGTGAGAAGGGGGGATGAATGTGACAAAGGGGGGAATGTGACAGGGGGGGAATGTGACAGAGGGGGAATGTGACAAGGGGGGAATGTGACAGGGGGGGAATGTGACAGGGGGGGAATGTGACAAGGGGGGAATGTGACAAGGGGGGAATGTGACAGGGGAATGTGACAAGGGGGGAATGTGAGAGGGGGGGAATGTGACAAAGGGGGGAATGTGAGAGGGGGGGAATGTGACGGGGGGAATGTGACAAGGGGGGAATGTGACAGGGGGGGAATGTGACAGGGGGGGAATGTGACAAGGGGGGAATGTGACAAGGGGGGAATGTGACAAGGGGGGAATGTGACAGGGGGGGAATGTGACAAGGGGGGAATGTGACAAGGGGGGAATGTGACAGGGGGGGAATGTGACAAGGGGGGAATGTGACAAGGGGGGAATGTGACAAGGGGGGAATGTGAGAGGGGAGGAATGTGACAGGGGGGAATGTGACAGGGGGGAATGTGACAAGGGGGGGAATGTGACAGGGGGGGAATGACAAGGGGGGAATGTGACAAGGGGGGAATGTGACAAGGGGGGAATGTGACAGGGGGGGGATGTGACAGGGGGGGAATGTGACAGGGGGGGAATGTGACAAGGGGGGAATGTGACAAGGGGGGAATGTGACAAGGGGGGAATGTGACAAGGGGGGAATGTGACAGGGGGGAATGTGACAAGGGGGGAATGTGACAAGGGGGGAATGTGAGAGGGGAGGAATGTGAGAGGGGGGGAATGTGACAGGGGGGAATGTGACAAGGGGGGGAATGTGACAGGGGGGATGTGACATGAAGGGGGGATGTGACAAGGGGGGGATGTGACAGGGGGAGGGGAATGTAACATGAAGGGGGATAATGTGACAAGGGGGGGAATGTGACAAGGAGGGGGGAGAATGTGACAAGGAGGGGGGAGAATGTGACAAGGAGGGGGGAGAATGTGACGGGGGATGTGACAAGGGAGAGGGGAATGTGACGGGGGAGATGTGAAATGGGCGGAGGGAGATGTGAAATTCAGTTAAAAAAAATTGTACCGCTTTTGGTACACATTTCCAGACAGAATCATACCGCCAGGGAGATTAAAGCTGTTAATTTTTCCTGCTGTGACCAGTTCCTGAGGTAGACTGTTCCATAAGTTCACAATTCTTATGGTAAAGAAGGCGTGTCGCCCCTTGAGACTAAACCTTTTCTTCTCCAGACGGAGGGAGTGCCCCCTCGTCCTTTGGGGGGGGGGGGGGTTAACCTGGAACAGTTTTTCTCCATATTTTTTGTATGGGCCATTAATATACTTATATACGTTTATCATATCCCCCTTAGACGTCTCTTCTCAAGACTAAACAATTGTAACTCCTTTAATCGCTCCTCATAGCTAAGATGTTCCATGCCCCATATTAGTTTAGTCGCGCGTCTCTGCACCCTTTCCAGCTCCACAGTGTCCCTTTTATGTACAGGCGACCAAAACTGAACAGCATATTCCAGGTGAGGCCGTACCAATGCTTTATAAAGGGGGAGTATTATGTCCCTGTCCCTTGAGTCCATGCCTCTTTTGATACATGACAATATCCTGCTGGCTTTGGAAGCAGCAGCCTGACATTGCATGCTATTCTGTAGTCTGTGATCTACAAGTACACCCAGATCCTTCTCTACCAGTGACTCTGACAGTTTAATCCCCCCTAAGACATATGACGCATGCAGGTTATTAGTACCCAGATGCATAACTTTACATTTATCCACATTGAACCTCATTTGCCAAGTGGATGCCCAGACACTTAGTCTATCCAAGTCATCTTGTAACTTATGCACATCCTCTATAGACTGTACTGTGCTACAAAGCTTGGTGTCATCTGCAAAGATAGAAAAAGAGCTGTTAATACCATCCTCTATATCATTGATAAATAAATTAAACAACAGCGGTCCCAGTACAGAACCTTGGGGTACACCACTAATTACCGGGGACCAATCAGAGTACGAATCATTGACCACCACTCTCTGGGTACGATCCATGAGCCAGTGTTCAATCCAGTTACAAACTAAAATTTCCAAACCCAAAGACCTTAACTTACCTGTCAGACGTCTGTGAGGGACAGTATCAAACGCTTTAGCAAAATCCAGAAACACTATATCCACAGCCATTCCTCTGTCAAGGCTTCTACTCACCTCTTCATAAAAGCAAATTAGATTGGTTTGACAACTTCTATCCTTAGGAAACCCATGCTGGCTATCACTTATAATACAATTATCCCCTATGTATTCCTGTATGTAATCCCGTATAAATCCTTCAAACAATTTACCCACAATGCACGTTAGACTTACCGGTCTATAGTTTCCTGGAGAAGACCTAGTGCCCATCATGTAAAGCAGAAAATATACGTGGACACACCCACTTTTACAAAACTGACGTGAACGGTGTAAACCGCGGCACAAAGCTCTTTGAAATGTGTTCAATACTTTTTGCGCCAAAATTTTGGCGCAAAATTGATTTTTTTGTGCCGCAAAATTCTTTGAGAATCTACCCTCTGTGTACTTTATAAATATTTATGATTTTACTATTGTGCAGAGTTTTGTTCGGCGCACACTGCTGCTCCAGCACTTCTAGCTATGTGAGCAGTGCCGTGGAGGTAGAGAAGGCGTGCACGGTAGAGCCAGGGGGGGAGGGGTTATATATTTGCGCAAAATTTATCAAACGACGTGCACAACTTTTGTAAATTGTGTAAAGGGGCAGATCTGTGTCTACAACAGACCCTAATGAGAAATCTCCCCCAATGATTCTATAAACTGGCGGTCGATAATGAGTATATAGTTTATATACATTTTTTGTGTAGAGGTTTTTTTTAATATAATTTTTAATAGGAAAGAAATAAAAGACATTTTTGAAAAGGTTTCCAATCTCAGTTTTCGTTACTCAATAAAAAAGATTTACACCATTTTCTGAACAATATAATTTCAGTAGTATGTACCGTATATAAAGTATACAAAAAATAAGGTTGCAGCAGCAGCTCTCTTTATCAAAAAAATCGAGGCTCTTAGCGCACTTTTTGATCAAAACGTGTCCCCATCCACCACACGGAGGTGGCCTCTTGTCGGATGAGACCCTAACATGCCTAATCCACTCACCTCTGCTGGGCATATGGCCTCTGACATGCAGGATCCTTTTATATTATGCATGTTTTGTGTATATCTATGTATCTATCTATCTATATATATATATATATATATATATATATATATGCATTGTACTATATGCACTATATCTCTGCTCTTTTTATATCTTTTGTATATGTATGTATTGTATTGCATGCTCTATATATTCCTGCACTCTTCAGGCACTGCTCCTATCCATTTGGATTTAGTATACATCATTCCTGCACACTAATCAAGATTCATTTACCGTATTTTTCGCCGTATAAGACGCACTTTTTATTCTCCAAAACTGGGGGGGGGGGGGGGGGGAAAGTTGGTGCGTCTTACACGGCGAATACACACACCTATCGCGGCGGTCCCGGTGACCATCAACGGCCGGGACCCGCGGCTAATACAGGACATCACCGATCGCGTGATGATGACGGCGACGGAGAGCGTGGATCCCAGGGAAGAAGACGTCCGGAGCGTCGGGGATACCACGGGGACGCGGCGACAGCGAAGGAGCGACATCCAGGGCAGCGGTGACGGGTCCGGAGCGGCAGGGACACGTGAGTATTACCACATATCCAGTGGTCTTCAACCTGCGGACCTCCAGTTGTTGCAAAACTACAACTCCCAGCATGCCCGGACAGCCAACGGCTGTCCGGGCATGCTGGGAGTTGTTGTTTTGCAACATCTGGAGGTCCGCAGGTTGAAGATAACTGTTGGGTTCAGATTTTTTTTTTTCTAGATTTTGCGCCTTTAAAATTGGGTGCGTCTTATATACCGGTGCGTACTATAGGGCGAAAAATACGGTATACACTTCTACAAATATATTTTTTTACAAAAATATTTTTCTCATTTTTGTTTATGTTGCATGCGCTATTTACTGTATTTGTTTTACCATTATGCATGTTATCACATCCTTGTAATTTTTTTTATGCTTTCATATGCCCCTGGATTATTATAATAATCATTATTGCTATTATCTCAAATGTATATGCATTATTTATAGCCATGTTATTGCCTACACAGTCAGTTCTCCCACTATATATTTTCATTCTTTGTATTATTTAGCCCTGGGTCCGATGTTCAACTTATTTTGTATATCCCTCCATTAGCAGCGATCTGTCTTTCCCCCTAGAATTTTTTTGTGCACGCATGCGCAGTATGAGTGACTGTGGCCATGTTTTCATTGCCGAACCCACTCTATAATGTGAATGCGCGTTGCGTGCTCCATCACACGAGTGCCGCGGTGTCCAACGTCACTTCCGACCCAGCGGCTTACTATTTGGACAGGTGTGTTATTCCTTTTCTATTGGGTCACTATTATATAAATTCCGAACCTGTAGCCATTATTTGCAGCCAAATGTTTTAACATATATTGATATATATTTATTTTATTTAGTCTATTATGTACATTTTTAGAATCATGTTTTTTTATTAATAAAAAAAATATACATTTTCATACATCGATTTGTACTTTATTTGGTGTCGGGGTTACGCTTTTGGCGTTTGTAGGTATATATGCAGAAGGAATAAGTTGCAATATATAGGGGAAAAAAAGAAACATGGTGGTTGGGGTGCTGGTGACTACTCCCAATGAAGCAGAGCTGTAGTGTTCTGATCAATTCGGGAGCTGTGTATTCTTCCCCCACCATCACTTTCCTCCTCCTCCTATTCTCAAAAATGAGGAATCCTCCTGCCAGACTACCCAAATCTGTAGATAACGTTGGACTTTGTCAGAATTTTATTAATATTTGTATTTATATTTGTATATTATGTTATATTTGTTTGTCTATGTTATAAAGTGATGTTCGTTCCCACCCAAATACCCAGTCCTCCGTATAAAGTCACCGCCCCCCCCCCCCAAAAAAAACACCCTATACCCCGAGTTTTCTATACCTTTATTTAATAATAAAAAGCTTATTTCACCCTATAAAACAAATGGATGTAAATGTCCATGTTTACACCTGTCCTCAGAGCAGTGACATTCCGTATGACATCACACATGTGACTTCACAAATGGTGATAGCTGGAAAAAGAGGTGCAGAGCCCCAGAGGCCTTACTCTGAGGACTGCAATCTAGCGAGCACTAGTGTTTCTATATTGTTTCCTTGCGCTTTTTATTTTATTTTATCATGATTCGAGGGGACCACATCAGCAGGGATGAGGTCAATTTGGCCTGTAGCATGTGCTGGACAGTTACCATCCTCCTGGGTTCCCTCTTCACCACCGGCCCGAGTTTCTGGTTTGAAATCACCAGCAACCAACCGAGCCGGAATATCACCTCCAGCCACCTGCAAGGGCAGAACGATACCATCAGAGATCTGCCCAGCTTGAATACTACCAGCAGCGACATGAAGTGTCCCATCTGGACGAGGACCAGGATCAGAAAGATCACCCCTGTCCTGGTGAGTAATCAAACCTCTGCCAGCAGCGACATGAAGTGTCCCATCTGGACCAGGACCAGGATCAGAAAGATCACCCCTGTCCTGGGGAGTAATGACACCACTGCCAGCAACGACGCGATCAATTGGGATTCCATTACCAACAACCTGCAGAGCGGGGCGGCCATCATCAAAAACTATCTTGGCTGGATCAGCACTTATGGTGACATGATCATCTGCCTGCTATGCTATATTCCCATCGATAACAACCTGCTGGACCGGTTCATAGATGCTGTTGACGACCTGATCTCGTTTGCTACTATCATCAGTGACCTGCTGTCCTGGATAGACACCACCACTGACTTGATCTTCTGGATCCCCACCATCACCAGCAGCTCCCTGCTTGCCTGGATGAACCCAGTCAATGAGTTTGTGACCTGGATTACCACCAACAGCACTATAGAGCTTCTTTACGTGATCTGTAACCCCACCGCCATCAGCTGGATCGGCTTCTTCAGTGACAGGCTCACCTGGATCGCCATCACACTCCAGCTTCTGACGTGGGTTATGCCAAGGGGGATAGTGACCAGCATCACCGGACCGATGGACTATATTAACTCGGTCAGACAGTTCCTGGGACGGGTCACCGTTGCCATCCTAATTGTCAATATCCCCGAGATTAAAGGTGTCATTACCATCATCGCCAGTATACTATGGGTATTCACCACCAACCTGTATGTATGAACACTGGAAAAGATGAATAAACATTTTTATTAGACAAATATTCCAATAGTTGTAATTATTGTTATAATAGACAAAGTAGGGAATTTATTATAAATCAGTGTTTTATATGTCAGTGAGAAACAAAAATATCTCGGAGTAAGGTGCCCCAAATGTATGAAGAGCCGCAGTTGAATATGGTTTCACATAACTACAACTCCCAGCATGCCCAGACAGCCAATAGCACTGCTCAGCCTCTGATTGGTGGAGCACTTTGTCGTACGGTAATAACTCAACTAACCCCTTCCCACAGAATGCCTTATATAAACGGCCGATTGGGCAGGTCCTTCGCGCATTCCGCCGTTTATAAAAGGCATTCAGTTAACCCGGCGATGCGCGGCATCGCATGGGTTAGCTGGCAGAAGTCCCGCTGTTACCAGCAGGAGACAACTTCTGCAAGCCTCCCCCAGGACCATCTGTGGATGGTCCTAGTCAGCAATCCCTGTGATTGGTCCCTGTGGACCAATCACAGTGTGTCAGCTGACTGGGGGGGGGGTGTCTCAGCTGACTGGGGGGGGGGGGGGGTTTAAAGTTCATTTCCCTCAGTCTGCCCGTTCCTAGAAGTCGGGCAGAGCGGGGGATGATGAGTGCTGTGGGGGGGGGGGGGGGGGTGATGGGGTGGCCCACGGCACATACCTGGGACCGGCGGCAGGCACAAGTGGAGGAGGCAGCTGTGGCATCAGATGCAGCAGTGAAGATCGCTGTAATGTGATCTTCACTGTTGCTTCTAGGAGTTTTAAAACTACAACTCACAGCATGCCCAGCCTTTGGCTGTCTGGGCATGCTGGGAGTTGTAGTTTTGCAACATCTGGAGGGCCACAGTTTGGAGACCACTGTGCACTGGTCTCCAATCTGTGCTCTTCCAGATGTTACAGAACTACAACTTTCAGCATGCCTAGACTGTCTGGGCATGCTTGGAGTTGTAGTTTTGCAACAACTGGAGGCACACTAGTTGGGAAGCATTGTCTGTTTCCTAACTCAGTGTTTCCCAACCTGTTTGCCTCCAGCTGTTGAAAAACTATAACTCCCAGCATGCACTGACAGACCATGCATGCTGGGAGTTGTAGTTTAGCAACAGCTGGAGGCTCATGGGTTGCGAAACACTGAGTTAAGTAACAAACTCTGTGTTTTGCAACCAGTGTGCCTCCAGCTGTTGCATAACTACAACCCCCAGCATGATCGGACAGCCAAAGGGCATGCTGGGAGTTGTAGTTTTGCCCGCCCCCCATGTGAATGTACATTCACATGGGCAGGGGTTTACAGCAAGTTTCCTTGCTGTAAACCCCTGCCCTTGTTACATAAACCCCTGCCCTTATTATGTACCTTGAGGGGTGTAGTTTCCAAAATAGTATGCCATGTGGGGGCTTTTCAGCTGTTCTGGCACCATAGGGGCTTCCTAAATGTGACATGCCCCCAAAAAATCATTTCAGAAAAACTCACTCTCCAAAAACCCATTGTCGCTCCTTCCCTTCTGAGCCCTCTACTGCGCCCTCCGAACACTTGACATACACATATGTGGTATTTCCTTACTCGAGAGAAATTGGGTTACACATTTGGGGGGATTTATCTCCTTTTACCCCTTGTTAAAATTCAAACACTGGGTCTACAAGAACAGGTTAGTGTAAAAAATTGAGATTTTGAATTTTCTCCTTCACTTTGCTGCTATTCCTGTGAAACACCTAAAGGGTAAACAAACATTATGAATGTCATTTTGAATACTTTGAGGGGTGCAGTTTTTATAATGGGGTCATTTGTGGGGTATTTCTAATATGAAGACCCTTCATATCCACTTCAAAACTGACATGGTCTGTGAAAAATTCCGATTTTGAAAATTTTGTGAAAAACTGGAAAATTGATGCTGAACTCTGAAGCCCTCTCATGTCTTCCAAAAGTAAAAACATGTCAACTTTATGATGAAAACATATTATATTGTATATAATATAATAATATAAAGATATCTCCCGTATGATGCAAACATAAAGTAGACATATTGTATATGTGAATCAATATATAATTTATTTGAGATGCCTATTTTCCTTACAAGCAGAGAGCTTCAAAGTTAGAAAAATGCAAACTTTTCAAATTTTTCATAAAATTTTGGAATTTTTCACAAAGAAATGATGCAAGAATCGACAAAAATTTACCACTAGGATAAAGTTGATTTTGTCACGAAAAAACAATCTCTGAATCAAATTCATAAGTACAAGCATCCCAGAGTTATTAATGCTTAACCTCTTAAGGACTCAGGGCGTCACACCGTGTCGGTCCCGGCTGCTAATAATAGCCGGGACCCTGGGCTAACAGCGCGCAGCATCGATCGTTGTGCCACGCGCTGTTAACCCTTCAGACGCGGCGATCAAAATTGAAGCCGCGTCTGAAAATGAAAGTAAACGCTTCCCGGCAGCACACTCGGGCTGATTGGGACATCGCGATAAAATTGCGATGTTCCGATCAGCTGGGACGCAGGCGGAGGTCTCCTTACCTCTCTCCGCGGCGTCCGATCGTCGATTGATTGCTCCAAGCCTGAGCTACAGGCTTGAGCAATCGAGCCCCTATCTGACTGATCCGTGCAAAGCTATGGCTTTGCAGGGATCTGCATAGGAGATCAGTGTGTGCAGTGTTATAGGTCCCTATGGGAGCTATAAAACTGTAAAAAAAAAGTGAAAAAAAGAAGTTAACAAAGGTCATTTAAAAGGGGTACTCCGGAGAAAACCTTTTTTCTTTTAAATCAACTGGTGGCAGAAAGTTAAACAGATTTGTAAATTACTTCTATTAAAAAAATCTTAATCCTTCCAGTACTTATTAGCTGCTGAATGCTACAGAGGAAATTCCTTTTTTTTGGAACACTGATGACATCATGAACACAGTGCTCTCTGCTGACATCTGTGTCCGTTTTAGCAACCATGCATAGCAGATGTATGCTAAGGGCAGCATGGTGGCTCAGTGGTTAGCACTGCTGCCTTGCAGTGCTGGAGACTTGGATTCAAATCCCACTAAGGACAACAATAAATAAAGTGTTATTATTATTATAATAACATCAGCAGAGAGAACTGTGCTCGTGATGTCATCAGGAAGTACAGGAAGGATTAAAAATTTTTTAAAAGAAGTAATTTACAAATATGTTTAACTTTCTGCCACCAGTTGATTTAAAAGAAAAAAGGTTTTCACCAGAGTACCCCTTTAACTCCTTCCCTAATAAAAGTTTGACCCCTTTTCCCATAAAAAAAAAAAAACTAAACTAAACATATGTGGTATCGCTGCGTGCGAAAATGTCCGAACTATAAAAATATATTGTTAATTAAATCGCTCGGTCAATGGCTTACACGCAAAAAATATTCCAAAGTCCAAAATAGTGTATTTTTGGTCACTTCTTATATCATGAAAAAATGAATAAAAAGCGATCAAAAAGTCCGATCAATTCAAACATGGTACCGATAAAAACTTCAGAACACCTGTTGGATCCGCACCTACTTTTCGCCAAGCTGCCCGGGACTTGTGTACTTGAGACTTAGTCTCTGTTGCCTTTTACCTACACTCTGATTCTCTACGTTAATTTTCTTTTCTTTCCCCCACCTTTTTCCCTCTAAGTTTCCCTGTTCTCCTCTTTAGACTGCTCCTGCTTCTCTCTTTTCCTCATCCTGCTTTTCGTCTCTTCCCTTGTCCTTACCTTTCTAGCTCCTCTCTGGGCTGACCTGGTGCCTTTACTTGGGTCACCTATTTAGCTGGCTAGACGCAATGTGGACTGTTGCGCCTCACCTGTCCCGGTTGGGGCACAGGAAGTACGATGGTTCAGATGATATCCTGGACCGCCTTTCCTGAGTATTGTGTTGTTTTGATTTGTTCTATTTGGTTTGTTCTTGTTTTTTCTTTTGTTTCAGGAGGTTTACCAGCTACACCTTTCCTTTGTGATGGAGGCAGTGTAACAGGATCGGTCGTCGCCTATTGTAAAGTATATGTGGGTGATGGTTTGCCTTCTCCTTTGATATTTTGCTTTTTTAATTTTACCCAATATGTGTAGGATAATATCACATAACGTTAGGGGCTTTAACTCCCCTAACAAACGGAAAATGGCTTTCCATACATATGTCCGCCTCAAACCTGACATAGTCTGTATACAAGAATCGCATTTTACTGTGACTTGTTACCCTAGTTTTCTTCATAAATCTTTTGTGAGAATGTACAGGGCATCCTTTACCACTAAGTGTAGAGGAGTTGCTATTTTCTTGCACAACTCCCTTCCACTTGAGGTGACGGAGGCGAAATGTGATCCTGAAGGTCGTTATCTAATTATTTTAGGTACTCTGTATGGGAAATCTATCTGTCTTGTGAATACTTACGCCCCCACCGACAACCCTATTTTATTCTTTAGAGATATGTGTTCCATTCTTGACTCCCTGACTTATGAGACATTGTTGTGGGCTGGTGATTTTAATTTTGTTTATAATGGCAAGTTGGACCGTTCTAATACGGTTCAGTTTCGTAGGTCGGGGACTCAACAACGCCTATTATCCAGTCTGTTTGCTATGCACTCTCTTGTGGACACATGGAGGGAACATAACGGTGCCAGTAGAGGTTATACCTATTATTCCACGGTCCAACGCCACTACACGAGGATAGACTGGATCTTGGTCAACGCTGCGACGGTGTCTCAGCTGGTCTATGCTCGTCATGTACCCGTGTCATGGTCGGACCATGATCTGGTGTTGTCAGTCTTTAATTTTATGTCCACTCTCATATTGCCATTTGACTATGCCTAGAATTAAAACCCAATTGGAGAGTGATATTACTTCCTACTTCTCTTTAAATAGCTCCCCACAATCGTCTCCGCATTGGACATGGTTGGCCCATAAGGCTTACATCCGCGGACGCCTGATCTCTACGGCCTCGGGTATTAAGCGTGATAGGTCTAGAGTCCAGGCGGCCTTGGAGGCCAGATTGTCTAGATTGGTTTTTGCCCATCAGCAGGATCCTACCCCCTATCTTTATAAGTCTATTGCGGATACTAGGTTGCAGTTGGATGCCCTGCTTTCTACTAAGGTTGAGAAAGCTTTGAGGTGGACGGTGCAACCTATTATAGGTTGGCTAATAAACCTGACAGGTTGCTCGCGGCTATGCTTAAGAAAACTTCCTCATTTAACCGGGTACATAGTGTTCAGTTGAGACCGGGCCTCCGCACATCCCACCCTGATCGTATTTATGAGGCTTTTTCTTCCTTCTATTCTCGCCTCTACTCGGCTCCTCCTTCTCCCCCTAATTATTCTGCTTCTTTCAATGCCTTTTTCTCTCAATTGTCTCACCCATCTTTATCTGCTTTGGACCGGGAGGCCTTGAATGGACCCATCACGGTGGAGGAGGTAGAATGGGCCAATGACCGTCTTAAATTGGGCAAGTCTCCCGGCCCGGACGGATTTTCTGCCTCCTACTTTAAAACCTTTTCCTCTTTGCTAATACCTCATCTTGTTTCCTTTTTCAACTCCCTTTTTTCTGGCGCCAAACCTCCCTCTGAATTTCTTGATGCTTTGATCACTGTCTTGCCTAAACCCTCTAAGGACCACACTCTACCCTCTAACTATCGTCCTATCTCTCTTCTTAATGTCGATTCTAAACTACTTACCTCTATTCTGGCTTCTAGACTTAATTCCTATTTGCCCTCTCTTATCCACCAAGATCAGGTGGGATTTATCCCAGGCCGACAAGCCCCAGATAATATTAGGAAGATCTTAAACCTTATCAACTATTCAGATGTAACTAAAACTCCCATGGTCGCCCTAGCGCTAGATATAGAAAAGGCCTTTGATACGGTCTTGTGGCCCTACCTGTTTCAGGTACTGTCGAAATTTGGCATTTCGGGTCCCTTTGTTAGCATGTTGCGTGGCATTTACTCGGCCCCAACGGCCTACTTGAAGCTGCCCTCCACTTCACCCTCATCTATATCTATAGGGAGGGGAACACGACAGGGATGCCCCCTCTCACCGGCGCTTTTTGCGCTCGTGATGGAGCCCTTGGCGGTTGCTATTAGAGACAATGTTGACATTAAGGGCCTTGTGGTGGGTTCGCTGGAATATAAAACTAGTCTATTTGCAGATGACCTTTTCCTGACGTTAACGAATCCTTTAGTTACTTTACCTAATTTACTCACTCTCTTGGACAGGTTTGCTGGGCTGTCGGGGTTGAAGGTGAATGTGGCCAAATCCGAGGTTATGTATTGCAATGTCCCACCTTTGACACGTCAATTGATTTCATTAAATTTTGGGTTTCATGATTCCTCCCAAGGCCTGTCCTATCTAGGTGTTACTCTTACTTCATCCCTTAAAACTTTATATGCGGCAAACTATCCTCCACTATTTCGCTCTATTAGAGCGGATCTCACTAAGTGGACGGTACCCCATATCTCGTGGATAGGTCGCATAAATGTATGCAAAATGGTTATTCTTCCACGAATCCTGTATTTGTTCCGTTCCCTTCCCATCCCGGTAGTGAAAAAAGACATATGCTCTCTTCAACACACCATTTCCCATTACATCTGGAACAGGAGACGACCCCGCATTAATAAGACTGTTATGCATTATCATAAAAGGGTGGGTGGCCTATCGGTCCCCAACTTGCTGAAATATTACTATGCTGCTCGCCTGGCCCAATTAGCCCTCACACACGCCACGCAAAATGCCCCTAGATGGGTGGGGTTGGAGGCATCCCTTATCTCTCCCTACTCTTTTTCCGCCTTGATGTGGTCCTCTTGTCCTGTCTCAGCTCTTCTCTCCTCTTTGGCGCAAATCACTCTGTTTTCCTTGTCTCTTTGGCGTCTGGTTCGCTTCAAATTCCGTCTGCAGTCTCCTATACCTCCCCTCCTCCCCTTTCTTTCTAATCCCTCTTTTCAACCTGGCATTTCCACCGCTTTATATTCTTGGTGGCGCTCTGCTAAACTAACTAAATTATCTGACCTGCTGGTGGGTAAACAATTGATCACCATAACACAACTCTGCTCTATACATACACTCCCGCCTGGGGAATATTTCCGGGCCCTTCAAATCCTATCATATTACTCCTCGTTGGGACCTAAAGGCTTTCAGGTACATACTACATTCTATGAAGCAGCCTTGCTTTATGGTCCTACGTTGCCAGGCATGCTTTCTCGCATTTATGCTCATCTAAATGCTCCCCCTACTGATACTAAACTGCGCTTCATGGTAGCCTGGGAACGTGACCTCCGTGTGACCCTATCTTTGCCCCAATGGCATGCTTGTTGCACGGCTATTAGTAAGGGTAGTTGGCAGGTCTCCTTGATGGAGACATCTATTAAAATCCTACATAGAGTCTATATGGTCCCTTCTAGATTGCACACACTATACCCATCGGTGTCTCCTCTTTGCTTCAGGGGATGTCAGACTACTGGTTCTATGCATCATATTTGGTGGAGCTGCCCTACGGTAGCGCAATTGTGGAGAAGGGTTCATGCTGTCCTGGTAGATTTATTTGGTGACCGCATGCCCAGTTCCCCATCTTTTTGTCTTTTAAGCAACAGACCCAGTAGGATGCCATTCCGCACCTTTCGAATGGCTCAATTCATTCTTATGGCTACCAGGATTCATATAGCGGCCCAATGGAAATCCCCGTTATTGTCATTTCAGAAGGTTATCGATAGAGTTAACTTTATTATGCTTTGTGAAAAATTGTCTGCCATTCGTGAGAACAGGGTGGAATATTTTGATAAATTATGGGAAGAATGGCAGACCTCCTCTTATTGCCCACCTATGCAGAATTGCCTTTCTCTATATTGAACTGGGGGGCGGGGAATTTTCCTAGGTATTATATGTGCTTGAGGCGACTGTTTGGGACGACCGATCCTGCCATTACCCTGTATTTGTACTGTTTTCCATGCAAATGTTCTTTGTTTATGTGCGAACCAACGAGATGATGTAACCTCGATGTTCTCTGTTTTATCTGTTATTATGTGATTTTATGCCTGTAAAGGCATTTTACTATTTATCTTTTGCCTTTTGTACTGCTATCATTATTCTTTTCAATAAAAGATTCTTGGTTTGACTGTTAAAAACTTCAGAACACGGCGCAAAAAATGAGTCCTCATACCGGCCTGTATGCAGAAAACTAAAAAAGTTATAGGGGTTAGAAGATGAGAATTTTTAACATATAAATTTTCCTGCATGATGTAGTTATGATTTTTTTCCGAAGTAATACAATATCCAATCTATATAAGTAGGGTATCATTTTAACCGTATGGACCTACAGAATAAAAATGATGTGTTATTTTTACCAAAAAATGCACTGCGTAGAAACGGAAGCCCCCAAAATTTACAAAAGGAAATTTTTTCTTCAATTTTGTCGCACAATGATTTCGCCGTTTCGCCGTGGATTTTTTGGTAACATAACTAATGTCACTGCATAGTAGAATTGGTTGCACAAAAAATAAGCCATCATATGGATTCATAGGTGCAAAATTGAAAGCGTTATGATTTTTAGAAGGTGATGAGGAAAAAATGAAAATACAAAAACGGAAAAATGCTGAGTCCTTAAGGGGTTAAAGTGACAGTGGTCAGATCTGCAAAAAATGCTCTGGTCCTTAAGGCCAAAATCACCTCGGTGCTTAAGGGGTTAAAATTATGAAATATGGTCATAAAAATATTAATTATGAAAAATTATGAAAATGTATCATTGGGCAGGTAGTACCCCCAAATTAGACCCCCCCATTAGACAGGTAGTACCCCCAAATTACACCCCCCCCCCAGTAGACAGGTAGTACCCCCAAATTAGACCCCTCCCCCAGTAGACAGGTAGTACCCTCAGATTAGACCCCCCCCCAGTAGACAGGTAGTACCCCCAGATTAACCCCCCCCCCCCCTCCCGCAGTAGGCAGTGATTCCCAACTGGGGTGCCGCGGGATTTTGACGGCAAATATTTTATTTTTTTATTCACCGGCCTGGCCTGCGCGTCTGAAATTTATGGCGCCGCGGGGGGAAGGGAAGTATGTGTGCGCTTTGCTGTGCGTGCACACATCGCAACCCCCTGCATTCCTCTCACCCTGCGGCTCAGTGAGTGAGTGCACTGGCGGTGCTCTGCCGGATTACCGTGCCGGTGTAGTGACCCGTGCCCCAGCATCCCCCTCCCCCCCCAGCGGCCCAGTGAGTGAGTTCACTGGCGGTGCTCTGCCGGATTACCGTGCCGGTGTAATGACCCGTGCCCCAGCGTCCCCCTCCCCCCCCCCAGCGTCCCAGTGAGTGAGTGCCCTGTCGGAGCCCTGAGTCGCTGCCCTGCCGGAGAGGGGAGGAAGGTGGAAGCTGCGCCTGATTACTGTGCCAGTGTAGTGAAGAAATATGGCAAAAAGGTACTGTACCCTTTCGTACCCTCTGTTACCCCTTCTTAACCCCGTCCACCCCCCCCCTCACCCCTGTCATCCATGTCCACCCCCTGTCTATCCCTGTCACCCATGTCCACCCCTCCCTGTCCACCCCCCTGTAACACATGTCTACCCCCCTATTCACCCCTCTATCCCTTTGTCACCCCTCTTTTATCCCCCTTGTCATCCTTGTCCACCCCCGTTATCCCTGTTCACCCCCATATCTCCCGTGTCCACCATCCTGTCATCCATGTCCACCTTGGCCACCTCTGTCCATTCCTCTGCAACACATGTTTCCCCCCCCATCCACCCCTCTGACTACCCCCCAGTCTACATCTGTCACCATTGTCCCTCCACCCTAATCACCCCTCTGTCCCTCCTGTCATCCATGTCCACCTTGGCCATCCCCCCTCTGTCACCCATGTACACTCCTCTACCCCCCATTCCATAGACTTGCATACGGGGGGCGGGGGGGGTGACATCACACGGAGGCGGGGGGGGGGGTCATGATACTCTGGCCCCGTGGTCGCCACCCGGCTGTTTGTGAGCTGGCACCGCTGTGTGCAGCTCAAACAGGTGGGTGGCGAATACAAGATTGCGGGGGTCCCCAGCGGCGGGACCCCCATGGGGAGACATCATATCCCCTATCCTTTGGATAGGGTATAAGATGTCTCAGGGCCGGAGTACCCCTTTAAGATGTTAGCCGAGCTTTCTTACAATCTTACTGAGGAACCTTCTGACAATATTTTACCATTTCTTCTCACACTGTATGGTCACTGCAATTCTCTGTAAAGACGAGGTTACTCATTCCATTAACCCCTTAAGGACCCCGGCTTTTTCCGTTTTTTCATTTTCAATTTTTCCTCCTTAACTTTAAAAAATCATAACTCTTTAAACTTTTCACCTAAAATTCTATATGATGGCTTATTTTTTGCGTCACTAATACTTCTTTGTAATGACATAAGTCATTTTACCCAAAAATCTACGGTGAAACGGGAAAAAAAATCAATGTGCGACAAAATTGATGAAAAAACTCTATTTTGTACGTTTTGGGGGCTTCCGTTTTTACGCAGTACATTTTTTGGCAAAAATGACACCTTATCTTTATTCTGTAGGTCCATATGGTTAAAATGATACCCTACTTGTATAGGTTTGATTTTGTATCACTTCAGAAAAAAATCATGAATACATGCAGGAACATTTATACGTTTAAAATGGTCATCTTCTGACCCCTATAACTTTTTTATTTTTCTGTGTTCCGGGCGCTATGAGAGCTCATTTTTGCGCCGTGATCTGAAGTTTTTAGCTGTATCATTTTTGTTCTGATCAGACTTATTGATCACTTTTTATTCACTTTTTTGTGGTATAAAAAGTGATCAAAAATACGCTATTTTGGACTTTGGAATTTTTTTGCGCATACGCCATTGAACGTGCGTTTTAAAAAGCAGTATATTTTTATAATTCGGACATTTCTGCACGCGATGATACCACATATGTTTATTTTTATTTACACTGTGTTTTTTTTATTCTTGGAAATGCCGGGCGATTCAAACTTTTATTAAGGGAAGGGATAATTGAAAGGGTTAATGATTTTTTTTTTTTAACACTTTTCTTATGCAATATTATAGCTCCTACAGGGCGGGCTATAACATTGCATTAACTGATCTTTACCACTGATTGATGCATCTCCATAGGAATGGATCAATCAGTGTTTTCGGCGATTGGATGCTCAAGCCTGGATCTCAGGCTTGAAGCATTCATTCGGCGATCGGACAGCACAGGAGAAGGTAAGAAGACCTCCTCCTGTGCTACAGCTGTTCGGGATGCCGACATTATACCGCGATGATCCCGAACAGCTCCCTGAGGTAGCCGGGCACTTTTACTTTCGTTTTTAGCTGCGCGGCTCAGCTTTGAGCGCGCGGCTAAAGGGTTAATAGCGCGCGGCACTGCGATCAGTGCCGCGCGCTGTTAGATGCGGGTCCCGGCTTCACTATGATGCCGGGCCCGCCGCAATATGATGCGGGGTCCTTAAGAGGTTAAAGTGGTACTCCAGTGGAAAACTAGATTTATTTTTTAAATCAACTGGTACCAGAAAGTTTAACAGATTTGTAAATTACTTCCATTTAAAAATCTTAATCCTTCCAGTACTTATAAGCTGCTGTATGCTCTAGAGGTATCTCTTTTCTTTTAGAATTTCCTTTCTGTCTGACCACAGTGCTCTCTGCTGACACCTCTGTCCATGTCAGGAACTGTCCAGAGTAGGATAGGTTTGCTATTGGAATATGCTTCTGCTCCAGTCAGTTCCTGACATGGGCAGAGGTGTCAGCAGAGAGCACTGTGGTCAGACAGAAAGGAAATTCTAAAAGAAAAGAACTTCCTCTGTAGTATACAGCAGCTGAGAAGTACTGGAAGGATTAGGATTTTTTTATAGAACTAATTTCCAGTGGAATACGCCTTTAGGGGTGTGAAGTTCTTTATGGGAGAAGCACAGTTACTTATGAGTGTCCATGGGAGGTTATGCCTTATGTTTATGTCTACCATGCTACTGTGGTGTCCCAGTAAAGGTACATTGTGTCAAGGCATTTTAGGACCTGTCAGATTGAGACCTCCAGTGTCCTGGGGGCTCCCCTGCAGGGACTCAACCATTTCTAATCTGTATTTTCACTGTTATAATTTAGCAATCCGTTAATAGGTGTCTGTAGCTTTAAGTATGTTGCCTAGCAACCTCAGGCTTAGTTAGGGTATGTGAGAGTGGAGGACTGAGGGCTAGAATGAACTTTTGTGTAAGGTGTTATATTATGTTATCACTTGTATGTAACTTTATTGTAAATCCTAAAGGGGATACAGACAACTCTATGATCCACAGCTGCCTGGCCAATGGGCTTTAGTTCAGCCTTCCCTTATAAAGGGTGGCATTTCCTGTGAGAGGAGTAGAGGAGGAGAGGAGTAAAGCAATTCATTCAGTTCAGAGTACAGAGTGAAGAATCCGCAGAGGAGTGAGAGCAAAGATGAGAGAGAGAGAGATAAGAAAAGCATGAAGTAACCCCAACTAATATCAAGCCTTTACTTCAGCCTTGATCAGAGAATTCCTAAAGGACAATTCATTATCTTTCGGCGAAAAGCCACAAATCTACGGACACTTCAGTAAGTGACTTTGATCTCAAACCTAATATAGCGCAGACCTAAAACTCCTAGTCCGGCCGTAAGAGCCAAGCATATATGCAATATCAAGTCCAGGCACTGCAAGCTGTGTGGTCCTCTAGAGACTGTCTGTTAAACCTTTGGGAGACTTTGGTTGAGCGCTGTGGAGATTGTACCACCTATCTTCAAGTTAGTAAAGCCTCCGTTAAACTGCAACCTAGTGTGGAATCAATTCTTTCCTTGCTAGCCTGTGGGGAGACGGAGTTCCCTGGACCTGTAGTACCCCGGGAGATACCAAGACTACAGTGGCTTCACGTGACATTAAGGATTAATACCATCCGACCCTGGGTTCATAACCCCCCCCAAGAACCAAGTAGCTAACCCCAGCATAGTGGCGGTCACGGGTTTCACTCGTGGTTACCACACTACCAACCAAAAGAGTACAGTTTGTGTTGGTGGAAAATGCACTGAGCAATGGGGCAGTCAACGTGGTGGAACCTGGAGGCCTGTTTGTCTGTCAGTGTTAAGGTTTCTGCCAGTGGGCACGTCAGAGAGAGCACTGGTAACCAGATAGGACAGGGTGAGGGACAATCAAGGGCCAGCTATCACCAACAGACCACTGCAGACAGTGAACATTAGAGAGGAAGAAATGTGAGGAGGGGGGTCAGCAAAATGTGCAAGAACCCCTTGAATTGACAGGTGCCCTCCATACAAAAAGCTTATTTGTTGCAATGCCAAGAAATCTTACATTTGTGTTAACCATTCGGGTCTTTGCAGGAAAGATTGCAGACTGTTATATACGAAACATTTAAAGGGGTACTTTTTTTTTTATCAACTGGTGCCAGAAAGTTAAACAGATTTGTAAATTACTTCTATTAAAAAATCTTAATCCTTCCAGTACTTATTAGTGGCTATATATTACAGAGAAAATTATTTTCTTTTAGGATTTCATTTCTTTCATGACCACAGTGCTCTCTGCTGACACCTCTGTCCATTTTAGGAACTGTCCAGAGCAGCATATGTTTGCTATGGGGATTTTCTCCTGCTCTGGACAGTTCCTGACATGGACAGAGGTGTCAGCAGAGATCACTTCCTGTGGAACACAGCAGCTGTTGGGTGTGTCTCACTTCCAGAGTTGTCCAGAGAGAGAGGAGAGAAGGAGTTTTTTCCAGCAACCTTTTCCCCAGGAGGGTGGCAGACTCCTGGGAAGAGCCTCCTGCTATGGACCCACGGCCTTCCACCTCCCGTACTAGGCCGGCGGGGGGTGGGAGTGAGAGAGTTACAGCCGATTCCAAGGACGGGGTCAGAAGATCCAGCAGGCTCCGCAGTAATGTGGAGACCACTCCCCCGTCCATCGCTGGAAACCGCAAGGCATACGGTAGGAAGATAACTGTTGTGTCTTCAGGGACTGTTTCTAATGTTACGGAACTCCAGCAATGGGGGGTGAAGGGACCCAGGGAGTCGCTTGCCACGTTTGGAT